>NC_143396.1:280411733-280563544 GCF_052110815.1 Crocodylus siamensis | reverse complement strand
CAGGCTAATTAACATAAATACTGCCAGTGGATGAGAAATAATAGTCTTGCCACCTTCTTGGTATCTGCCAGCAGGAGATGCTGGCACTTGAACTCTGCTTAAATTGTGGTGTGACTGCAAACTTTCCTTCTCTGTAAGTGTGAGAACTGATGAGCATAACCGCCTCTCCCCTGCAGGACAGGCACGTTGGAGAAATACCTACTCTATCTCTGATGCCATGTGCTTGGCTGGAAGTGGGCCAGTCCCAAGCACAGCAGCTAGGTTAGGAGGTCTGCTGCTGAGAGCAGCAGCTAGAAAACATCCCAGTGAAAATAACAGCAAGAAAAAGGCTGAATGGGATTACTTCTTCCACACAGTGCCCTGTAGAATTAAGCATTTGTCGGAAAGGTTTATTGACTGAGAAACAATGCTACCTTAATCCCTTGGCAGTCATAGCTGAGGCTGCTAAGGACTGAGTGATAATTAGTGTTGGGAAATCCTCCTCCCCCTCCTTTGCTCTGCCTTGGAGGTAATCTCAAGCACTATCAAATCAAATGCTAAATAATACCCTTGGAATCCGTGCTCCACATTACGGCAGAGCCTGTCTGTCTGCCTTGGTCTGATGAAAGCCTGCTGGCGGACGCTGTTGCCCTGAGAGATGCGTTGGTTTGAGCGGAGAAATCAGCTCTTGTGTTTTCCTTCTGCATCCATCCTGCACCGCTCCAGCTGACAGAGATGGAGAAGTGCGAACATCCTCATTACACCCTGCCAGTCACTCCTCAGGTGTGGCACAGACAAGTGGCAAAGTTCACAGTCGGAGGTGGGATCAAGCTGTGGCATTCATTCTTCCCCATGGTGCTTTCCACGGAGAAGTGTTTCTGGGGCAGGCTGGTGCCACTCTCGCTTCCCAGCCTCTCTGTGCCGGGCTGTGTGGGACTCACTTTTGACTCTGCTCCGCTTGTCACACTGACTCCCCCTTCAATGGACTCTCAGGTTTGTCATGTGGCCTATTTCCAGTTTCAAAAAAGAGGACACCTGTGTGTGGTGTGTGTGTGTGTGTGTGTGTGTGTGTGTGTGGGCGGGGGGGAGTAGAGGATATATGATTGTTCGGTGGGGGCAGTGATGTGTCCGTGCCCTGCCCCTGCCCCTCACTCCCAGCCTGAAGCCCCCCGTCCCTGCTGCTACCCCTCATTCTGGACCCGCATCACCCTGGCCCTGGCCCTGCCTGTGCCCTGTGCTCCCGAGCCATCCTGCCGCCCCTCACTCCCAACCCACAGCCTCCTGCCCCCCCAGCCCTGCCAGTGCCTCTCACTCCCAACCCACAGCCTCTTGCCCCCCAGCCCTGCTGCACATGCAGCTCCCCGCTGCCCCCGAAGAACCCCTCCACCTTCTTCTCCCACCTCCCCTGCCTCCCCACCTTGCTGCAGCCCCAGCGCCAACCGGCACCCCCCCACACACACCAATGCACAGACACACACACATGCACATGCACAGTCCCTAGCCCTGGCTCTCCAACTCCTGCCCCACACAGAGTTACCTACATACCTGCAGCTGCCAAGGCATGCACAGAGGCACGTGGTGCCACAGCCTCTAATTCCCTCCGTCCGCTCTCCCCAGCCTTAAGCAGCTCCTTGCTGAGGCGAGCCAGGATGGGCCAGGAAAGCAGAGGCACAGCAAAATCCTGAACATTTGTGGATATTTAAAAAAAATGTCCGGATGGAGATGGGAGGGCCCCAAAAGAGGACATGTCTGGGAAAACCTGGATGGTAACCTTATTCTGTGGGATATCCTCTCTGACCATCACAGGCTTTGTAGTTTTTGTATGGGGAGGTGGAGAAAAAACGCCCATTAATCCTAGACTTGAGTGACAAATAACCTCATGTCACTCCGCTGATGGAAATCTCTGTGCTGTGTTAAATATATGCATTTGACAGAGTGGATCTCTTTGGATGGGGGTTTGCAGCAGGAAAGAGGTTACCCACTTTCCTGAGGGGGTGGTTAAAGCTGTTGTCTTCCATCTGCATTTAAAGTCATTGCAAAAAAAGCCAAGGGCAAGGGGTTGGCACGTTCCCCCAGCAGAGTGCCAGCAACCAAACCGTAACATCATGCAGTGGAGCAGTGGAAAGTATTTAATGAGGACACCTGACTAGTTCCCTTAGAGATGGTCAGACATAAGGAAAAATAATTAAACCAAAGAGCCTGTGGTTCTAAAATTTAGGCTGAATATAGAATTTTGGAAAACAAACCAAACCCCGACACAGGCCAAGACCTAGTCTTACCCTGTCCTACCTAGCAATTTCTGCACACCGTGGGAGCCTTTTTTTGGAATGAGCACATTCAGCCATTTGTGACAGGCTGGCATGTCTGGATGTCACATGGAATTGGCCAAATGTCTTATTGGTAAATGTGGTGGAGCTGGGTACAGGGGGCCTCATCTGAAGCTTCGGAGAGCCTTTCCATTGCATTGACTCCAGTGGGCTTTGAATCAAGTGACAGAATTATGACTTCATAGTGGTGTAAAATAAACGTCTTTCCAGTAAAGCACTTTCCCAGCTATATCATTTCTCCATTCCCTGAACTTGGAAGATTTGACATAACTATCACAGATACATTAGTGCACTCAGGCCAAGACATTCACAAATGACTAGTGCCTTTGGGTGCTTTGATTTTTGGGGCCCTGGAGAGAATTTTTGTTCATCTCATATAATCAGCAAATCAGGACCTGTTAGATTCCTCAAATTAGAGACCCCCAACTCATTATTTGCTTCTGAACAGGATCAGGCCCAGTTTTGATCATAGCCTTCTACAGATGCTAAGGGTGATGTTGCACATTATGCTTAGACCATACTAAATCTGTGTAATGTTAAAAGGGTGTTAAAGTTAGACCACGTTGTTAAAGATAAGCAGTTTCTTGTCTGCACAGCTCTGACTTGCCACTAGAGGGCTGGCAAGCAGGGACATAACTAGGAGCTAGGACATCTGCGCTAATCTTTGGATGTGGGGAAGGAAGACTGGGAACAGTGTATCCTGGGATGCTGGAGGACTGCAAGTTGCTTGTTTTATCTCTGTGGAGCAAACTGAAGTTACCCTACCATGAATTAGGTAGCATGGCCCAGAACTGACTCTTGTCTGAAGCGGTGTAACTGAGATTCTCAGAGGGCATTTAGCATGAGTCAGTGAGCTTTAATGCCTTTCATAACGGTCTAAGTGTAACCTATACCTTTACCCTGAATTGGTACAAAAGAATCAGTGTGAACTTGCGCAAAATGAGAACTCATTTAAACAAGATTTATAGCCTTGAAACTTTCTGGGAGAATGGAGTACAGTATGGATGAGATTCTTCAGGCATCTGTCCAAGCTTCCCTCCCACTAACACAAGACTTTCTGGGTGTTTGTGCAAAGAGACAACACAGAACTCCTTGAATCTCATTGGTGCCAGTCATATACCTCATATGCATGGGTGCTTTAACATACACGACTCAAAATGTGTATACATCTGAACAAAAAAACATATCCAGTTTGAGCTGACACTTAATCATGTTGTTGTTATTGTATTTCCTAGTATGACCATATGTTCTGTAGTGGGTTTCAGATCATTTGATGTGCTATCAGCTTAAGCCATGGAATGAATTAATTGAGGAAAGCAATATTTAACTGTTAAGAAATCACTGAATCTCGCTTCTGTTTCATGCAGATACAGACATTCTTGCTGAAAGCTCTTTCTTTTTCCTTCCTCTCAGATTGTGACACTCTCCTCTGGGCAACTCTTCGTTTGCTTCCCCTTATCTTTTTTACTCCATTCAGACTGCTGATCCTTAGTACAAGATTCAGGGTGTAGGCACTACTGAAAATGCTAAAGATTACTCTAGAATAATACAATTTCTGCAGAATAATTTACTCCAGATGATAAATTCACTCTGTAGTAAGGAGCGGACTCATGATCAAGCTGGCTGCTCTTCTGCCTCATCTGCTTTCTGCTCCCAGCCCTGTGCTTCCTCCTGCTCTGCTTTCTTTTTGCAGCCTTGTATTCGCTGCCCAATTTGGCATGCTGCTTTCTGCTCCCTGCGCTATCGGCCACTGTGCTGCCTGCCTCATCCCCAGTCTACTACGTGCCCCACACACAGGATGCCATGCCACTTGTGTGCCACAGGTTGGCTGCTGCTGGTGTAAAATGGAGTTAATTTTCAGTTTTTGAGAGGTAACTTCGTTTTGGAGTATAATGACTTACTCTGGGGTAATGCTGACAATACATTGTCTGTCTGTTCCACTCTTGCTGCCAAGTCAAGTCATTGGCTCTGCAGTAAATGACTTTTGTGACAGAAGTCTGCCCACTGCTGTCCCTCAGCTCTCACCTCTCTCCTCGCTCTTGCTTCTTGCCAGTAAATCCTCATGCTGAAATTCCTCCCTCCCCACCCCTGAAATGAGTAGAACAGGTTTCTATGCTCTCTTCAGTGAAATTCCTCCCTTTTGAAAAGCATCCTCTGGGTCAGCTACTGTGATTTGTATCTGGTTCATGTGCCTGTCCCTTCTCAGTAATCTCCTAGGAATGTGGATTATCTCAGACTGTGCACGGCACATTCTTAACATATAAAAATAAATGAAACAATGAGACAAAAAAACAAATCCCCAGAAGAAATGTGGAATAGAGACTGACACTGGCTCCAGGGCAGAGCACCTCTGACATGCCTAGATTTAAGCATATCATCAGTGGACTTCTCAGTTGCTTAAGTACCTTTTAAAAATAGATCCTGGTAACATGAATCTTTTTGTGTCTTAGCACCTTAATGGATCCTGATAGGTTGGACGTGTCAATACAAAATCATGGCTAGATTTGGCAGCGAGTCCCTGCAAGATCAGAATGTAGCATGATCTCAACCTCCTTTGACAAGGAGGCAATGGTCTGGCTATGTGGAATTGCAACTGTGTGTTTTGGCAGTTACATTATTATGCTATACCCCTAAAATACTCTTTACAGGTCTTTTTGTCTATTCATTTCCCCAGTTTTGTTAAGCTGTTGTGGTATTATGGATTCAGTGTATGCTAAAACACTGCAACGTATATGAACCCAAACCACGAGAAACATAGGATCTCTGGTCACAGAGTCTTTACTGTGTTTTGACGTTCTCTTGGCATTTTTCTGTTAAGTCTCTGCTTGAATTTCATGTGTGTGACAGTGCAGGATCAATAGGCTGGTTTTCTTTCACATGCTGCAAAGACAACACAGAAGAAGCAGCCAAAATAGCAACAACAGAAGTTCTCGCAGGCAGGTTAGCGTCAGTGGCAGGCTATGATCAAGCTGTTCTCCTTCTGTCACCATTTTGAGTGTTTGTGCAATGCTGTAAACTGCTGCGGATCACAGGGCATTACCAGGGGGAGGGGATCAAGGGCAAGGCAAAGCCTCTGTAAGAAGACAGGAAGGCATCTGAATGCATCATGGCTGTATTTGGATTTTTCCCCCTTTCCCTTTTTTTCATTCTTGGTGTGATTAGGCCCACCTGACTGCTGTCTGAATCACACAGGCAAACCTTCTGGGGAAGTGGTGGGTGGCTCTCAGCTCCGATCTTATTATTATTACTTAATTATACTGTAAGGGCCTGAGTTTCTGTTTGGCCTCAATGCAAGTTCATTTCAGCATCCCTAAATGAGCAAGATAAACCTCCCATATCTGGCAACAGTATTGTCACACATGTCATGCTGCTTATAAACTGAAAGCAGCACAGCTATGTGTACATGTTGCAAGGGACAGAGTAATTAATCTAGTGGTGGGCTAATTAATCTGGTAATGAGCTATAGCACTGTCCCTCAGCAGTGCTATCGGTGGCCTGTGTGATCTTGGTTACAAAGCTTCTGGTTTAGGAGGCAGCTAACACTACTACTGGGAATGGCACGTTTACTGAAGGGACATGGCCACAGGTATCCAGGAGGCTGGTTACACCAAAAGACTAAGTGCAGACAGTCAAAAATCCCAAGGCTGAATCGATTCAATCTTCACAGCTGTGTGGACTGAACTGATAAACAAGGGACACATGTTCACTCCTGATTCTGGAAATGCAGCTACGCAGTGGCCCAAGTCAGAAGCCAGGGGGTGCTAGAGCATGCCTCCCTGCTTGGCTGGAGCAGGCAGCTTGGGCCAAGGCTTCCCACCCTGTGAGGCGGGTTTTGCAGGGGAGTTACAAAGCATCCTGGGATGCTGGGAGACTGTGAGTTAACTTGAATCTGGAGGGGATCTGGAACAGAAGTTCAATAAACTGATTTACCCTAAGTCAGTTAAGTCTGATACTACATCGATCCAGGCTTATCTCAAACTGGTTTTGGGCATTTTGAAAGTGGTTTATGTGCACTGAACTTCTGTTGTGTTACAGATATGAATTGGTTTCTGATCACTTATGCCAGTTTATGTGTAATTTCTGTCTCTAGCCAGATAGATCTCATGGGTCATGTTTGTGTGCTGAAACAGGATGGACAGTGGGTGCTGCCTTCTCTGGTCTGGGCCTGTGAGAGACCTAGTTCTTGATGGAGGCTATTGCAGCCCTCTAGTCATTTGACATCTATGATTTCTACGTACTATCTAGTGTGTTTGCAAATAATTATGGGTGTAGCAGGATGGCACCCTAGGGTCACCGTGCTCTCCCCTAGGGGTGGCCTTCGTACCATGACAAGTGTTCTCCAAGCACCGTCAGAATCTCGCCCACCACGTCTTTGATGTTATGTATTTATTGTAGGGAGGCTTCCCTTCGTTCCCTTGGCTACGGTTTTCCTGCTATGTGCCGGATCTGCCTCGGTCTGCCTGACACTTGGGCGCTCTACAGCCCTGCCTTGCTCCGTGCCCTGTTGATGCTCTGTCCCTTCACAGTCTTGTCTCACTCGGGCTGTCTGGAGCCCAGCCTCACGCTGCACCTCATGGTGCACAATGTTGGTCACTGCCTCTCTCTCTGGGGCTCCTTGCTCACCCCAAGCCTCACTGGCACTCAGGTTCTCCATGACCTTGTTTGTTCTGCCTTCCGGGGTACTTGGGGTCAGCCCTGTCCCAATACTGCACCTTTTCCTGGCGCTCGGGGGCGGCACCCCCCTCAGCTGCACCCTTGCCGACGCTCTGTGTCAGCGCCCTCCCTGCACTGTCCTTTCTGCCAGTCTGGGAGGCACACTCCCTCTGCTGCACCCCTTTCGGCTTAACGGTCTCTGCCCCTCTCCCTGGGGCTCCTCAGCAGTGCTGCCCCTCTCCCTCTGGGGCTCAGGTCCACACTGTAACGTGGCTCCCCTATGAGGTCTCCTCCATTCCCTTATAGCCTCACCCGAACCTCTGGTGTAACGACAACCAAAACACAAGCCCCTTGGCTATAAACACAAATCTACGCCTCATGGCAAAAAAATCTTCCGAACCACAGCACAGGTGCTCCATCTCTCACCCGTGTCACTAGCTGCTTGCACATCCAGGCCTTTTCCTTTTCACACGTTCAGGGCCAAGCTCCTTCCTCCTTGGTCACAGGCTGTACTCCCCCCCTGGTCTTTGGCCTACAATTTATATAGGAGCCAGGCCCTGCCCCTTTCACTCAGCTGACTGGACACGTGTGTGTCCTTAGCTCCCTCGGGTTGCCCCTGGCAATCAGCACCTGAGCCACTACTCTGGCTCTCCAAGTAGCAGGCACCTTAGTGTCCTGCTACAATGGATTCAGATCTGACCCTGGAGTCCCCCCCAGTTGCAAAAAAAATGATTGGCAGGAGGCGATACAGGACTTGGGGCTAGTGGAATGGCCCAAGAGCAGAGTGCGGGGACTCTAATTGGTGGCTGCACTTGTATATCATGGTGCTGTGCCTTGGGGGAGTTATTCACAAGCTGTATTGTGGACCATCATTGTGGGGTGGTGGGAAGACCAAGAACATGAGATGTGATAGTCTGCAGTTAGGAGAGAAGTCATGGAAGGGTGACACCTTAGAGATTAAGTCATTCAGACTGGCATGAAATAGCTCGTAGCCTATGAAACCACATGCCTCTCTGAACAAGTTAGTATATAAGCTGCCACCCTGCCTTTTCTTCAACATAACAAGAGGCTCTTGAGGGTTTAGAAGACTTATCTGGTAAACAAGCTGCGTTTTAGAAACCTAAGCATGATGCTAGCCAGCCCTCATCTTCTGGATTGATGCTGTTCTGCCACTGACATAGAGCCAGGCAGTTGCTTCACTCTTGCTCTCTCTCATGTGCACAGCTGAAACAAGGATGGATTCTCACTCCTTTTTCTTCTCCCCTTTCCTTCTTCCACTCCATCTTCTCAGGGAAACGAGTATCTCCTTAATCCCAGGCACTGTGGAGTGTCTGTAGGAAGTGAAGTCAATGTAATGAAGACAAAGTCTTTGTGGCTGTTGGCTAGAGGCAGGAGAAGGAAGGAAGACAGAGTTAGAAGATAGAAGCCCATCCTCCTCCCCTCATATGGAGGCTGCTTGAACTGTTGCTTGGTTAGATTTTTTTCTTTAAACCCAACTATAAGAACTTGAAGAACATCTGAGTCTTCCAGATGTTTAAAGTAACAGCACTTTTAAAAATCTCTTCTGAAGGTCCTGCAAATTCTGTAGCCCATGTGTGGATTTTACAGACACACTTGCCCAGTGGCTATAGCAGGAAAAATGGAAATCGAGATTTCTGAATTCCATTTTTCCTCTGACTACTGTTATGTTGGCTGTGAATGATGTGACCATGAACAAATTAGAGCTGTTTAAAACTGGAAAAATACTTTCACCAAAGTTTGACATTGCTTGTGTCCTTCAGGTTCTGAAAACCCCATAATTATTTTTAAAGATCTTCTTGCACCATATTTTTTACTTTGTTTTTTTTTTTTTTGCAGTTTTCAGAATTCAATTTCTGAAGAGATAGTACTACCATATTTACTTTCCCCAAAAATTCTGCTGCTGGAAATTGGGTTGTACATTGAAATTGAAGGAAATATGGTAATAGCAGTTTCTTCTGCTTAAGCCACTGCAGGGAAAAGCAACAGTAAAACTGAATATTTTTTCATATAGGGTCCCTAGTTATTATTTGTGGACACTTCCTCTCTTAATACAATTATAAAAGTCTTGCAAGGAATGTTTTTAACACTTTGATCTTCTTTGATCTCCTTTGATTAAACAAGCAATGCAAAGCCGTGTCTGCTATTTCTAATAACTGCTAAATGATCCATAAAGGCCCCTGCAGAACTCTCCAAACTTGCCACTTACATTGGAGCTTGAAGCTCTTCAGAAGGCTCTGGGCTCCATCTCTGAAACTGAATACACAGGAGTGACAGACAAAAATTGGTGTAGAAAACTGGTAATTTAAGAATGAAAAAAAAATAAAAATCAGCTGAATAGTGCAACTACTCCCCAAATCAAGCATTAGAAAACCAAGAAATTCAGATTTAAAAGTATACTTCAATGCCATACCACAACCATGAAATTATGGAAAATGTATTTCAGTATTTGTAGTCCCAGATTAGATTAAATTTACATTTAAAAGATCTTAACTTTTTCCCCTCAAGCCTTCACTACAAACAAAAGACTTTGGTTTTCTGGGTTGCTTATCTGTACACTTATTACGCTGAAATGAATCTAAACATCTAAAGTATAATGTAAACTCTGCGTTTCCTGGGTTTGTAACATTTGATTTTGCATCTATTACAACATACCTATGTGTTTGTCCTTCAGTCACTGATATGCTGTTTAACTTGAACTCCATCCTAAGAGTTTTTGCTTTGAGGATCTTCCTAGTTTCTAAAATTATTTGAAGTGTGATTTATAAACACTAAGAAGAAACTCCAATAAAGTGATACTGTGAAAACTTCAAATCATGTGAAGCTATAGAATAACTAGCTTAAAGAACTTAGAAAAGTTTAACTATTAAGGACTGATTCATAGGTGTACCAAAGCTCCCTGGCAGCTTTAGCTTACTCAGCTGCTCATACAGCTGCTTCTCATACAGCTGCTTTACATCAGCGCAAAACAAAGTAGACAACATTAACTGGGAAAAATGAGCCTCAGCTTGCTGTTGAATCAGTAGTTTTAGAGGGCTTTCAGATAGACCCCACCTTGGCAATTTCAGTTTACAGTAGACCTGAAGCAACCACCTCCTGGTGAGCCTTTCAGTGTTGCTGCCTTAACTAACAAGTGGCCAAACAATCTTTAAAGGGACAACTAGGCAAGTTAATCTACCAAGGTAGAGCTCTTGTGCATGTGTTTCAATCTCATTTCATATGACTGAGTCATTGCAATCAGTTGAACTGCTGCATGCAAATAAGCTGTAGTAGAAGGGATGTGAGCAATGTCTGATGACACAAAAGCTTCACTTAAATGTATGAATGGGTAACCAGAACCTGCCCTTAGGCATATTATCATAATGGCTAGGGACAGACATTACACGTAAGTGTAATCAGAAAGTGATCAGAAACTGGTTCAAATCTAACAGAACAGAAGTTCAGTGCACATAAACTGCTTTCAAGATGGCTGAAACCAGTTTAAGACAAACCTGGATGGATGAAGTATCAGAGTTCACTGATGTAGGTTAAATCAGTTTATTGAACTTCTGTCCCAGATCCCTTCCAGATTCAGGTTAACTCACAGTCCCCCAGCATCCCAGGATGCTTTGCACTTCCCCTGCAAACCTTCTCTCACAGGATGGGTGGACAAGCCTTGGCTCAAGCTGTCTGCTCCAGCCAAGCAGAGTGACATGCTCTAGCTCTCCCCTGCTTCTGGCCTAGGTCACTGCAGGCATATGGCTGCATTTCTGGAATCAAAAGGGAATGTCTGTTCCCTTGCTTATTGGTTCTATCTTCGCACCTTAGACTAACCTGCAAAGATTGAATCAATTCAGGCTTGGATTTTGTAACTGCCTGTACTTAGCCAATAGTTTGATAAAGCTGTCATTACATTTCTTCAGAGATAGCCTATGTTACTCAATTAATTTTAAATATGGGAAATTAGCATTATCTGCATGCAACTTAAGAAGATTTAGAACAAGGATTTTTTTTAAAGACCCATAAACTAAAAGTATCTATTTGTAAACTTTAAAAAAAAAATCTCTCTCAGCGTAGGTACAATAAACTATATCCTGTCTACTGCTGAAGTTAGATTCTGCCTGGGGTTCCAGTTATGGGGATCCCTTGAACATTTCCCATATTTCCTAGAGCACCTGATTTTTGGAGGACTTTTGGTTGAAGCTTGAATGCTGGTTTGTATTGTATTGCTCAGTCCAAGCTAATTCAAAATATAAAAGCTCTATTTACAAGGTAAAACTGATTTCAGGATACATCAGCTTTGAATGTTGCTTCCAGAGGCTGCTGTTCACAGATGCTGCATTGCTGTGTTTTCTACACGAACCAGATTTTTCTAAACGAAACCATGTTTTCTGGGTAGAGTTTAGCTTGATCTCAGATTTCAAAGAAAAACTAAGTCTCTTCAGGAGATGGCATACCTCTGAGAGCCCTAGTTTAGCCCCATCCCAGCTGAGGACTCTACACGCACCAGGACTACTCCCCCCAGACAACCTTTGTTCTTTGATCCAAATAAGCTCCAGAAAACTATTCATATGTAGGTCACCTTACATGCAGCCTCCAGTACTTTAGCATCCCAGTGATTCTGAGGCACAGCCAATTGCCTATTCTCCCATTCCTTGTTTTGCAAAATCTGACAGGCTAGCACATGTAGAAAATATTTGCTGCTCTGAAATACATCTTCCCTGCCCCTTCATTAAGAAGCAGGAGAGCCTGGAAACATTTTTTTTTTGAGACTACTGCTACTGATAACTTCAAAGGCTCTTTATTCTTGGACAAAACAGAAGGAGGAAGAAGTCTACCTGGTTTCTGAGATGGGAGAGGCCTTGTTGATCATGGAGCCACCCAAAGACAAGGAGAGATTGTTCTGTAGTGATAGAAAAGTGGAGAAGGAGATGGGATTTGATGGACAGGCTGCCTGCCATTTGTGAAGGAGGGTCGGTTATTGTGGCTGTGAGCTGGGGATGCACCTGTTTTAAATTGGCAAGATGATCTAACGGAGCACATATGCAGCTAACAGGCAAATCGAAGGGAAACCCCCGGTTTTCTATCTGAATGCAGAGAGGGGCTTGCTTGCCGTATCACAGTCTCTTGGAGACCTTGAGTCAAACGGATGCTAGAAAAAGCAATAAAGATGAAAAGTAATAATGGAAACTTGCCTCAGACTTAGAAGGTAGGTCTCAACTGTCAACAGTAAACCGAATCAATAACGAGCTCTCTCGTTTGAAAATGAGTCCAACTGAAAACGAAAGATTAAACAAGTACAACAACGTAAGAATAAATTACACATAAATCTCTCTGGTATTCAGGATCAAAGGGAGATTAAAGCACGAGTTATGGAAATGTAGTAGAGGAAAAGAGAACCTATTAACTGATGCAGTTTAGCAAGAATGAGCTGTAGAGAGATCAGATCTGAGTTTATTGAAGCGGGGGGAGCAAGTAATCCTTTAGCTGCTGAAAGGGTCTCACAAGTGACACATGGTATTAACAAATGTAAGACCGACAAACTTTTCAAGAAGAAAGAAAAAGTATGTATGCAGGTGTTTGCAACTTCATGTCATTTGTGTGAAAAATTAGGCAATTTTTCCCTCAAAAGAAAAAATAATTCTGTCTAATGAAGCTGTTCACCTTGTCATATTCAGAGGTGTACAGCAGCAAGTAAATTCCAGTCAGTGACGGGGGCTGAAGAATTTGGGATGCTCCTCCAATTCGAAAAAACATCTTTTAGTCATTTTACAGCTACTAGTACTCATTGGTGGTGTTAATGCGCAGGGGCGGGGAGGGGCCATGTGAGACTGGCGTCTTGCGGTACACCCACAGAAATGATGGCTGTACTCAGAAGTTTATGCTCTAAATAGGCAAGAGTGGTGGAAAGAAACCATACGGGGAAAGGCTGAGGGATCTGGGACTCTTTTGCCGGAAAAAAAGAAGGCTGAGGGGGACTTGGTAGCAGCTTACCGCTACATCAGAGGTGTACATTTAGGGCTTGGTGAACAACTTTTCATCAGGGCACCCTTGGGGAAATCCAGGAGTAATGAGCCACAGCGTGCAAGTAAGGCTAAGTGCAGACTTTCTAAAAGCCCCTGGTGAATGCACTCTCACTTATCATGCTTTTCTCAGAGGTCGATAAGGTAGAGCGGGAGCCAAATGAACAGGCATTTGCTGTTTGGAGGCGGGGGAGGGCTTGCAGCCTACCCACATGGCTTCTGAGGGTGTTCCTGCATGCCTCCCTGGAGGCTGCCAGAGCTGCCCCTTTCCTCAGTCCTGCTAGTTGGTAACTGTGGAAAGGGGGGGAACAGAGCCCCCCTGCCATCAGCCACCCCTACAATTTGCTGGCTGGGATCTGGGGAGAAGACTGGGTCCACATGTGGGGGGGGGCTTCTTCCGTTCCCCACCCCCCTCCCAGCTTCTTGACAGCTGCCTGACTGGGGCTACTGCAGGTATACAGACCCCAGAGCCCTTTCCCTGCAACCCCTGCTTCCCCCCTCCCAGCTAAGCAGTGGTGTGCTGCACCCCATCTCGGGCAGCTGCAGGAGAGGCGCCCCGGATTCCTTCCCTGGCAGCCCTCCTGGCTGGGCTGCGGGACAGAAACCCTCCTCATCCCCATCCTCCCACAGCCAGGCTGTGCAGCACTGGACTGGGATCGGAGGCTGTCACTGACGGGGACCACTGAGGGGGCCAAGGCCAGCCTGGCGCTGGGGCAGAGCACAGGAGTTCTGCTGCAGGCTACAGTGCAGCTCTATGCAATGCCCCCTGGGATGGCAGCCATTGCACTCTAAGTTAATGAGGGTTACCATATTTCCAGTATCAAAAAAGAGGACACCTGTAAGGGGGAGGGGCACAGGCGGGAGGGGGAGGAGAGGGTGAAGGGGTATATGATTGTGGGGGGGGGGGGCAGTGATATGCCCGTGCCCTGCCTCTGCCCCTCACTCCTAAGCCACAGCCCCCACCGCCCTGCTGCTGCCTCTCACTCCTGACTAAGGTGGCCGTCATAGAGGACAGTGCAGTTATCCTTTATTGATGTGAAATCAGAAGCCTTTATGTCCTCTATTTTTCTTCAGTAGAAAAATAGAGGGCATAAAGGTACAGTATTGGGTTTCGTAGGAGTAGAGGACAGAGTAGCAGAAAACCAGAAAGTCCTCCGTGATGGCCACCCTAATCCTTAGCCACTGTACCCAGTCCTGCCCCTGCCCCTCACTCCCAACCCACAGCCCCCTGCCCCCAGCCCTGCCATTGCCCCTTACTCCCAACCTGCAGCCCCCTGCCTCCCAGCCTTGCTGGTGCCCTTCACTCCCAACGGGCAGCCCCCTGCTCCCTCCCCCCCCAGCCCTGGAAAAGCAGAAGCAGAGCAAAAACCCAGACATTTGCTTGCATTTTAAAAACCTCCCCAGACAGATGGCAGGGGGGACATATCTAGGAAAATAGAGGACATATCTAGGAAAACCTGGATGTCTGGTAACCCTAAGTTAACCATCCCACAGTTAATGTCCTGCACAGATGTTTGATAAAGTGCTCTAACAGAAAGCGCTTTAGATTACACATCCATCCAGGGTTAATTTAGAGCAGGATCCGCCCTTTTTGAAAGTGCTTTATATGCCATGAATGTCTGTTCTGTTACAGCTGTAAAGTCCTTTCTGCATGCTTATGTGCATTACATTAAATGTAACGTCTGAACCTAATCTAAGTGGTCACAGCCAGTCTCCTGCAAAGTCATGGCAAAGACTCCTGGAACCTAATCTTATGGTATGTTCCCGCCACCAGACAGTGCTAGGGCGCACGGCAGTGGAGCACAGACATCCGCTGTGCGTCAGGCAGACCCAGGACCAGGTGCGATGTGGTATCTGGGGCAGCGAGGTGAACACTGGTAAGCATGCCCAAGAAGACAGAGCTGGTTGTGAGCCCAGTCCTGCTGTAAGAAGGCTGGGATGCCTTCACTTCTGGGTTCAGTGTTCACAGAGCAGATATGCTATCCTTCATTACTGTGCTCCCTAGCAGAATCCAGTTAGCACTCTAACCTCCAAACTGTCCTTCTTCCCAAGGAGTAATTGAAATAGTATTAAATTGTAGATGCTTCCTGACCTCCCAGAGTAACAATATAACACAACAGCTTTGTTCTGTCACAGCTAATTGCTGGTCCATCAGATTTTCACTAACGTGGACAGAGTAGTTTGACAGAGGAGGGGAAGAGTTATGCAATAACTATGCTAACCCCCATTCCCCTTCTGTTGGATTGAATAAAGATTATAGTATGTGGGCATAGCATGAATGAACTGGGAGTTAACAGGACTGATCAGAACTTTTTCTAACGGGGTGGGACAGAAATTATTGCTTTCTGAAAGCTCCTATCTGTCACTGGAGGAAATATGAAGCCATGCCCTGCTCCAAAGTGGGTTGAGATGTTTCTTGTTCAGTCCTCCCCTGTCCCTACCCCCAACTTTATTCTAATTGCTCATTAATCACCAGAATCTTCCAGAAATTTCTGGAATTCTTCCAGCTAAGGGCCATTTTCTGCAGATGTGTTTTCTATAGAGGAATCTAGTTCTTCATGACAGGCAGCCAGTGCCTTGGGTGTGTGCTAAGTACCTCATTTGATTATCTTCTAGCTACTTTGTGAAATTAAAAAAGTGTGTTTCTATCAAATGCTATAATACATAGAGATACGAAAATGACAGAACTGAACCCAGCATCACACTAGGTACAAGCAGGGGGCACCTACACATGTGCTTTGCTCTGGAGTTGGCCAATTAGCTCTGCAGTAAAGCATCGTTGTCTACATGTGCGGGGCTATTAGCCAGGAGTAAACCAATTTATTCCACTGTAGGATGCTACTGCCTGACACAAGTACTATCCTATGGCAGAGTTATTTACTCCACTGCAACGCACGTGTAGACAGTGACTGGGGCTGGCTGGGGCGCGAGGGTGTCACAGTGTGGTGGCTGCCTGCCGGCGAGCCCCACACTAGCACCCTCCTGCCCCAGCCAGCCCCTCTGCAGCACACTGAGCCGGGTCGAAGCAGCACCGGGCTGGCAGGATGATCTCCCTGCCCCTCTGCCCGCTGGGGCTGTGCTGCCAACTCAACATACTCTGTGCACATGTAAATGCTGCACCTGGCAGCAATGAACTCTAGTGAGAACTGCGCCAGAGTTTGTGTTGCATTACTAGCATGTATAGATGCACCCACAAAGACTAAACACCACAGGAGTAAATCTAATTTGGGAGAATATCTATGCATGCTACACAGTTAACCCCAAAGGCAATTCAGTTTGGGGGTGAACACATGACACCCAGCTCCCCCACTGCGTTGACTCTGTAGCAATGTACAGGGCTGGAGAGGCTGTAAAGAGAGGCATGATGCTAGTCGCTTGTACATGACATTTGCAAGGACTCAAGGAATCTAGTGCTATGGATGTTTGTAGACCACCCAAGGCTGATCTGGTTTGTGGGTGCTCAGCCTGCTAAACTGTAACACTATAGTGATTTGCAAGCTGATTTCCTAACGGGAACGGAACAAACCCAGTTTAGATGTGTGTTTGGAAAGTGTACCCATTTACTCTGAGTTTGAACTGTTGATTAGAGACAGTCCCTCACTCCTTTGTTTATACAGAACAGCCCTGGAGAGGTTTTGGGAAGATGGGCCTAATCCAAATGCCCAGTGGAGTCAGTGGGAACTTGAATTAGACTCAGAGAGGAAGACATTTTGCAACCAAAAAGACTGTTGTAAAAAGCATGTCACACATACCAAGGAATACTTAGGAACAAGGCTTATCTTCAAAATTTGGCCTTCAAGATGGATAAAGGCTTTTTCTGGAGTCTTTGGAAGCAATTTTGGCTCACCCCTCAAATTAGCATACAGTATGCTGCTATATTGCCTAAGGATTTAATTTATATGTAGACGCTTTTATTGCATGTAAGTAGCAGACAAATCTATTATTAAATACATACTTCCTGATGCTTATCAAGTCTACCATGTATTTAAATAGTCTGTGTGTCTAACCTATACTTAAAGCTGTCTGCTGAATTCTGGGAGGGAAGTTGTCATTACCTTAATGGGCCTAGGGTTTGTCCCACAGGGCTTAAGTTCTCCAAGGCAGGCGCTGATTCCCCATCTTTGTTTGTACAGTACCCAGCACAGCTGGGCTCTGATTATGACTAGGTATCATAAGAGTTACTAATATAAATTATTAATATTAACCATGTAACTAAAATGGTGATTGTACATCCTATGGCATCTTTAAGCCTACATACTAATAATGCTTTGCACTTAAATACTCTGTCTTTTGCAAAGCATTGCTCATATATTAATAACTGCAACCCTGCCATACCCTCTAAAAAGCAGGAAAGAAAGTAATGTTAATTGTTTTATTATGCTCCACTTCTAAATCTAATGTAAATTAAATGAGGTACATTGCCATATCAGCTAGCATGTAAGCATGTAAAAAATAACAGGACCTAAGTGTGTCAAACTGTCCTTATATTAAATGTGCTCTTTAGTCAATTGGTACTTAGTGAGCATGAAGCTATTGGCAGAAATAATAAAAAATGAAACACTAGTGTCAGGCATCATTTTAAAATGTTGAACTCTTTGAAACAGAATTGCCCTTTTATTTAAATTCTGTAACTTTTTAAATTTCAACTTATTGAAAACCTTTGTATCAAAATCAGCATTGCAATAGTTACTGAGTCCTTTTGGTTATTTTTTTAATGGAAAACTAGTTTTTAGAAAAAAATATTGTAATGGTCATTTTGGTGTGTATCTGCTAAAAAATAAAGCAAATTTCTATAGACTGGTGAAAATTTGAAATGATATTTTTCTAACAAAAATGAAAAAGAGAATTATTCTCTGAAAAAAGAATTTGTTTGAAAAAATACTGACTATATTGTAACCTCAGCAGACCCTGGATGGAGAAAGTATCTAGATCTTAACAAGTCTGTGGGGCTTGGGATGTGGTGCTGGGGTTATCAGATGGATGTCATGCAGTAAAATAAAGCATTCAGTCAGTGATTACCAGGCAATATAGATATGGGAGTGATATAACTGATTCCCAATCAGAAAGCTCAAGTTCTTGCTATTCTTCTAAAACTATTTCTTAACATAATCCAATGATCAGACACAGGATATTTGCAGTGATGAGCATAAAACAAAAGAGTTCCCAGGAGGGATGTAGGAAATGAACTACCAAAGGGGCTGCTAGTCGACCTAGTCTAGCTTTCTTCCTTCTGCTGGGGTCTGCTATAGCAAAAGAATGTTACTAAATAAAAATCACCAAGCTGACTATTCAGCCCCTGATACAGTCCATTGCACAGAAAAAAATCATTCTTCCCCAAATGTTGAAGGTTTTTGCGTTACAACCTGAGGTATGAATTTTGATTTCCTGTATTGTAATCTAGATTTGCATTGTTACAACTGCCATTATATTCATTAAGACAAACAGCTAATAATTGTGAAGCACCAAGCAAAGCTTCAGTGTGTGTGGGCTGGGATAATCCTCAACCAGCCATGAAGATGACCTCAATAGTTAGGGCACAGTTGTTCTGGGAGCTAGTCAGATGAGCATCACATCTTGTTGCCTGGATTAAGCTACTGGGCTGCTTTTACTTCCTTTTCATTAAAATCACTTGCCTGGTGCATCACTTCTCATGCAGTTATTAATACTTTTCTGGGTTAAAGAGATGCCTTTGAAGATGCCATGTCTATCCTACAGTTCTGTACCTACCATTAGCTCAGAGTGCTGACTCCTGTGTTAAAGGGGGAAAGGTCTTTGATGGAAAGAATTGTCTCTGCCTGGCAGATCCACACAGGTTGAGACAATTAGCCATGTTACTCTGAAGTCAAGTAGAAGAAAGGGTAGATTTGCACCTTATAGACTAACTAAAGTGTGTGTGTGTATACACATAAATGCTTGTGCTATACATATGTATGGCACATATATATGTATGTATTACACAAGCATGTATGTGTATGTGTGTAAATATATATATATATATATATATATACACATGCAGAAAAACTTGTGCCATATATATACATATGGAACAAGCTCTTGTGTGTGTATATATACATACATACATACACACTGATGGAGTAAGCTTCAGCCCACAAAAGTGTGTGCCATTACATTTATTTATAATGCCCTCCCTCACATCCCCACGGCTTGGCAACTGGTGCCTCCTGGGTCTGGGGGGCCCCCGTGGTCCCCCCCCCCCCCATAGCTGATCGCTGAGCCGGGGAGGTGTGCAGTGGGTGGCACTGCCTGGTGGACCAGAAGTACTTCTGGTCCACTTTTGGGCTCACCACCAAGCACACGCTCCCTCCCCACGCTCCTGTGGGATGCTCCATTTGCCTCAGCATCGCAGCATTCACGAGCCACACCTGGTACCTCAAGGTATGTAGAAAAAACATTTACAGCTGTGTCCAAATCAGCATCAAATCTTCAGATTCAGATTTGGCCGAATCAAATCAGGGACAGTGATCCGAATCAATGATTCGAATCACTCTCCCTGATTTGGGCTGAATCTAAATTGAATAGGGCCCATTTCGCACATCCCTACTATCCAGCTCCTGCCCTTGGGTAGATACCTAGCTCCACAGAGAGACCTCAAGGGAGATGATGTTGCTGCACCATTGTCTACTGTTCCTACAAAGAGTTTCTCTGAGCTAGTGGTGGTGTCATCTTCTCTGTCCATGCACACTTGGCTTGGGCTTGCAAATTCCTGCTAAGTGATGTTGTCCATTGTAGGCCAGGTCTAGCATTGGCTTGTGGTCATCATCATGTGTTCAGCTTCATATGTCGTTGCTTGTGGATACTGACTCTTCTAAGAATATTTTGAATTCTCTATCAGCCACTGTGCATGCTTCATTCAGGACCTGGACACTTCCTTTGCTGTGAAAATTACGGGTTAATTCTGAGTGCTTTATTCCAAATCCCCATCACACTCTGATCTCTTCTTGGGGGCCCAGAGTTAAACATCCTTAAATGGCAACATTTGTTCTTCAACCTCTGATCAGTCACGTACTCTTCTGTGGCTTCACCTACCTGTAACAAGCTCTGGTTGAAAGTATCCAGTTCCTGTGTCTCATTTTTGATGCAGAATGCAGCACTCCTTACATTTCTGCAAAGCAGTTTCATCCTCACTCCTCTGCCTCTGCTATAGGACTTGCGTTAAAAACATACATGCTTCAGAATCAGCTGTTAGCAAAGTCAAGCCCCCTTCTGGCTGTCTTTCTTTCTGCCACTGTCCTCTGCTAGCAGAGCTGAAGTGAAGCACTCTTTAATCCATCTCCAGTTGTCCTCTGCATTTCCAGGGAGTTTCATTTCTGGTGCAGTTTTCATCTGCCCCATTCTACTCAGATATTTGCTTAGGTCATTTTGCTCTTGGTGCCATATCTTGTGCAGAAATCTCACAGAGCGAGGATGTCTGCTGGAGGTCTGCGTCATTCAGCGATGAGGTGTAATTGATCAGCATTGCACACAACCGCTGCGCGACACAGCAGCCAGTTTCAGCTGGCTCAGGGGAACCTTTTAAAGGTACAGCTCTCCACAAGGTCAAATATTTTTATACTAGTCAGTCTCCAAAAGGAAATGCAAGCTGTCAGTTTTCTTTAATTACATTCCACTTTTCTTTTTCTTCTCTGGTGGGCATTTACTGACCATGGATAAAGGTCAACTGCAGACTAGTGTCTATATATTAGATAGAAGGGGCAAAGCCTTTCCAGATTTGCATTTGTCTTGCAGTGCAAACTTGAGATGACCAGTGCTGTCCATCCACATTAATTTTACACTGCCTGATTCAGTATTGCCAGCTCCCATCATTCAGCTATCATAAAGCAGGCCCCCAAAATTTGTGAGATTAAAAAAATACAAAATGTTAGCTGCTTATCATTTGCTTTCAGGTCTCCGTGTGTTTAGCTTAGACTTGAGATGCTTTATCTACTTTTTCTTTGCAAACATTAGGTCTGGAAATGTACTTTTTAAAGAATGAAAAATGAGATGCTTATGTAAATCACCTGATTCCAGGAACTGGGGCTTTAAGAAAAGTGCCGAACATTGAAGACTCTCAATAAAATCATAACACTTTTCAACAAATGTAGGTTTTTTGCAGCCTTGCAATATCAAATACTGTATCTAGAGCCTATTTCTTTCCCACTCAAAGTAATGCTAACGCATCCTGCAAGGTTTTATTGCTCTCACTCTTAGGAAAAGTAGAGCTCAAATGTTTCTGCAGTACATTAGCACTATTGCACTATTGAAAATGAGCAGGAAGAGGAAAACCATCCCAGGAGACAAGGAAGAGAAGTAAACAAGTAAACTCTGAGACAAACTAGGAAAGATGCCAGAGGGAGAGGCAGTGCAATAAGCCAGAGATTGGGGACCCGGGGCAATATTAAATAGGGGATGTGGAGCTAAATAGTCCATGCAGCTCTATCATAAATGCCTTTTGTCTTATGTTTTTCCCACTTCCTAAAAATTATACATTTGAAATGCTCTGTCTCTGCTTCTGTGGAGGTAGAAGGAATTGTTAAAGAGAAATTAAGCTGGAAAGCTTTTTCAATCCATCTCAGACAATATCAAAAGGAAAAGAGCTTTGTTCTTGTTCTTCCCTGTCCATCCTGCCCCCTTTCCCCCTTCTGCTTCTCCCAAACTCAATTCTCTTGTAGCAAAATGTCTGTTTGCAAAATCTTATTTCTTCAGACAGGGAGTGATTCTTTTTTTACAAATATTAAGTAACATTGAGGCAGGCAAATCATAGGAAATAATATTAGCCCATTTGGTTAGCTGAAGCTCTAGCTAACTACTTTAGCAGTGCAACCGCTAGCAATTGGAAACTTAACTAAGTTTGGTGTGTGTCCCCAAGTATTCATTGCAGTGCAATTCAGCTGCTTGGAGCAGATGTTTGACCTGCCTGCTGTTCAGAGGGGAGGTGCCGCTAGAACTGAACGCGGCCTCAGTCACAGGCTATTAACTTGATGATCAATGGCATTTAGAAGACCAACCTTGCCAGTGAGACAATGGGAGTGAAAGGTTGTAGCCTTACTGGCATGCGTTATGGGTACCGAGCGTGCCGTGTGTCTGCACTAAGTACACAGAGGCTCAGCCTATTAGAATGTGAAATGACACTGTCTGGAGAGAGCATCCCAAGTGATTTGGTGAATTCGGGGTCGCTGCACTCTTGTGGTGCTCAGAAGCCCACAGAAAGCTGGGTATTTTACTACTCAAACACCTGCTCACTGGGCAGTGTTGATTAAAAGCCTGCATCAGCCATGAAGTTAGGATCATAAATGATGCCATGCTGGGTCAGACCACAGGTCTTTCTCGTCCAGTATCTTGTCTCTCACAGTGGCAAAAAGTGGATGCTAATGGGAAAAGCATTTTTAAGGGAGGCCTATCCAGACTGATTTATCCCAACCCTTCCCCCCTCCCCGCCCCAGCTTCAAGCATTCAGAGGCCTGGGAAGTCCAGAGGCTGTACCCCTAAGCATCTCATTTTGTACTCACTGATGGACCTGTCCTCCATGAATATGCCCATCCCACTTTTGAACCTGGTTAAATTATTTACGCAAGAGGAAGAGCTTTTCGTCCTCTGTTGCTTGATGATCTGAGACAATCAGAAGCCATTTTTGCTTGCCTTTCCTGCAGAGCCTAGCAATTTCCAAGATGTGATGTTGGGCAGAAAGTGTCTTGGAAAAGCTGAGATGCTGTTGATGTTTCATGTATTAGGGTAAGTGGTCAGGTCTGTTTTTATGTGAGGTATAAGCTTTCACAAGAACTAAGAGAGAGAGAAGTTGGGACTGCTTTCCCAAACTGCTGTCTGCCCAAAGTTGTAAGTTTGTCTGTCTGCCACGCATTTATTTTTTTCATCTCAGTCCTTTCATAGGGTCAGGCCTGGCTTCCACTACCTCCTAAATCTTGTGGGTCCTTGTACACATTAGAACAAATGTATTACAATCTAGCTGTTGTCATGAGACCTTTTTCGTATCTGCTTGGGTTTCTAGAACTTAGCAAATTCTTTCCAGAAGTACCAGTGGCATCAACTGGGCAGAGAGAGTCCAGAGAAGAGCCACCCGTATGATCAGAGACTTGCAAGACAAGCCATACGAGGAAAAGCTGAGGGACTTGGGCCTCTTCAGCCTGAACAAGAGAAGGCTGAGAGGGGGCTTGGTAGCAGCTTACCACTACATCAGGGGAGTACATCAAGTGCTCAGCAAACAACTGTTCACCAGGGCACCCCTAGGGAAAACCAGGAGTAATGGCCACAAACTCCTGGAAGACTGTTTCAGGCTTAACACTAGGAAAAACTTCTTCACAATCAGGGTGTTCAGACTGGAATAAGCTCCCTCCAGAGGTGATATACTCACCTACCCCGGAAATCTTCAAGAGGAGACTGGATGGTCACCTCACTGGGGTCATCTGAACCTAGTTGTCTTCCCTGCCTAGTGCAGGGGGGCTGGACCTGATGATCTTGCAAGGTCCTTTTCAGCCCCTTACAATCTATGAAAAAGAACATGGACTTCAGGAATACAGCTGGAATATCATCACATTCAGGTCAATGATCCTTTCCCTCACATGTCAGTGATTATCGCTCATTGGCAGCTATCTGTTTCAGGAGGCCATGAAGATTGCACCTTGGTGGGTTATCAGGTACCACCACAGCTTTTTGAGTGGCTGAGGAGTCTGAAGTATGACAAGCAGATCCTCCAGCAAGTTGCACATACAAACTTGGTTGAGCTTGTGCCGGCATGCCACGTACCCTCTTGTCTTGCCTGCCTCCAATGCCTCTTCTCCATCAAATCATCATTCACCTCTCCATCTTGAAGTGATGTAGGCCCTCCTTTACAGAGGCTTTGAACTCACAGCAGGCCAAAGAATTAATTCCAAGCATTTACCATTGATGCATAGCGTGCAAAGGTTTTTCTTGCAGACATCAACAAAACAGAGTTTGAGCTGTCTAAGTTAATGTTTGCCAGTGGCCAGCTCACCCGTAAAGTATGTCCTTGGGGCTTCCACCATCACTCATATGATTCACATATTCTAATGGTTATCAACTGGGGTGTCTCTGTCTCAAAAACACAAACATACTGGGTATCTTGGCCCGTTTATGATCAGCAAAGCTGGAGATTTTGGGTTCATGTACATGCCACGGTTTTTGCCCTTTCATGCGCTGCAACTGCATGTCTGTTTGCACAAGTTGGATTTCCTGACTTTAAAAGTCTTTCTTATGCATTAAACTAAAACTCCTTGGATGTAGTTTAGTTTGGCTCAGGAATTAAAGCATTGCGTCCATGGATTCATTGGGTGCAAACACAAAGGCCCTCAAAGACATGTAATGAGCCTCTTTTCCCACCAGATGGCACTATGACTTTTTTGTAGTTCGCCCCTTCAAATTGCTTTCACTTTTGAATTGCTTCTGCTTTTTTTCTTTTCTTGTGTGGTTTTCTGGCTCCTTGATTCCACAGCTGTGTGGCAGGGCACGGGCACAGGCACAGGGTGAGTGGGAGGTCCCGGGCTGGTGGGGCAGTGTTGGACAGTCCTGCTCTCCTGTGGTGCCAGCCAGGAACCCAGCTTAATTCGTTTAAAAACCTTATGCATGTAAACACATATGCAACGCTCCAAAGTAAACAAGTTTACATTTTTTAGACCTACTTAATTTAATAAGGATTAAAACCCATGGTGTGTACAGGCAGTCTTTGTCATGCCATGTTATTCCCAGGATATGGCAGAGACATCAAAGATGGAAACTCTTCAGTTTTCCTTTTACCTTGGCAAAAGGAGTCCACATTTCACTTCCATACAATAGAGCGCTAAGTACACAAATACTGTAAATGGACATCTTGTGTTGATAGAATGAGTGCTCTATTTTTCCAAAGTCTCTTTTGAAGTTTAGCCCTGGTGTTGCTTGCCTTTCCAATGTGATTATCAATGTAATCATTAATTTTGGCTTCCAAGCCAAGGATTTTGCAAGATGGTGGAGCCCAAGTAAATGAATGTAACCACTTCTAGGCTTCTCATCTTTTATTCTAACTTCAGGAGGATGGTCAACTTGTTGACCCATGACTACTGTCTTCTTTAGGCTAACAGTCAAACAAATTATCACAAGCACAAGAAAAGCGATCCATAAGAGTTTGCAGTCCCGCTTCTGAATGACTAACAATTGCTGTTTTGTTGGCAAAGAACATTTCACAGATAAAAACTTCTTGGGTTTTCATTTCCCCTTTGAGACAAGCAAGGTTGAAGAGTTTCCCATCAACCTTCAGATGTCAGTGATGACCGTGAAGGAAACTGGCAATCATTTTGGGCTATTGGCCAGTTTGGAAGCTGAAAAGTTGAGGTTGCCAGGATTTCCATGTTCTGGGCTTATACAAAGACAGATTCCAAACTTCTCTTTCCAGTCCTCTCCAAAGTAGACTCAACCTACCAGTTCATCAACCACAGAAGACTGACACTTCCAATCATTTTTTTCCAAGAATGCCCATCTGATTCTCTAGAAGGTCCCTTTGTGCTTTCTACCCTCCTGGCTATGAAGTACATGAAATTCTCACAGTTAAAAGTACACAGAGCACCTGCTCCATCTTTGGAGTCCCTTCTCAGAGATAATCTCTGCCATTAACAGCTATAGAAAACTGCCTATAGGTGTCACGTAGGAAGGTTGTGAGCTATGTCTATTAATACTGATTACCTAAGAATTGTATGCACAGCTAGTTTGTGATTAAACCTCTTATTTTTCCTTCCCTGTTGTCATCTTCTCATTTCCTTTGTTTCTTCCCCCTGTCATTTTGTCCAAATAGGTTGTAAGGTAACTCCTCAGAGGAGTTTGTTTGCTGTGCCCCAAATTATTTAAGGTGCATTATGCCACTGAATTTGCTATAGTGGCTGGAATTAGTGTGCAATACACTGCTGACGCATGCAAACACCAACACCATTAAAGCGGTGCAAAAGCATTTAGCCTGCTTTGAAGTGTCACATACGCATGCCCCTCATTTCATCTACAAACCACCCCTGGTCACTGCCTACACGTGCATTGCAGTGGAGTAAATAACTCCACTGCAGACTAATACTTGCGTCTGGCAGTACTATCCTACAGTGGTTAATTAGTTTTCTCTGACCTAATAGCACTGCGCGTGTAGACGGTGATACTTTACTGTGAAGCTAATTAGGCAACTCCAAAATAAGTGTCTTGTGTAGATGCTCCCACAGAGTGGTAAACAGACACAGGGAACCTCAGAGGCTAGGAGCTGCTTACCAGGATGCTAGAGTGGTTGAGCAGCAGAGGACTGGCACATTGCAGACTCTCAGAGCAGGCGGGCAGTGGGGGAAATTAACAGCTGGTGTAGCAGGACGCTTGCTACAGTGGTGAGGGAGAAAGGGCAGTCTCTGAGACTGGGCTCAGAAAGGATGAGAGAGAAGCAGCTGCTCCAGGAGGGCCAGCTTGTAAGTCTAATGGAGAACACCTGCACAGGGAACAGGGAAGGTACCTGACTCCCAGAGCTGGGGCTTCTTGGAGACATAAGCAGGCTGAGACCAACCAAGGGGGCAGCCACCAGGGAAGGTTTCTCTGCTTGGTGGGGAAGTGGAGCTGAATGACCAAGCAGGATTAGCTGATCAGGAGGACTTGATTTTGTTATGGTGCCAGAGGGCTGATGCTTTCTTGCCTTTTTCTTCGGAGTTAATTCTGTAGGACCGGATTTGGGACTGAATG
Source organism: Crocodylus siamensis (assembly GCF_052110815.1). Lineage (NCBI taxonomy): Eukaryota > Metazoa > Chordata > Crocodylia > Crocodylidae > Crocodylus > Crocodylus siamensis. The sequence continues at coordinate 280,536,861 of NC_143396.1, read as the reverse complement.
GGTGGAGGAAGTCCCATTTTGGGTGTCCGTGAGCACATGAGAGTTTGGGGACTCTATGGGCAGATCTGAAGCTGGGGGGTGCCCTTTTGGAAGTGGAAAAGAATGTATCTCGGGTCACTGAGGGGTAGCCAGAACCCTCGGAGGGTGGACCAGGGTCAAAGGCCCACCAGGGCTTTAGGGGCCCTGGGGCTTAAGAGGAAATGGGGATTGAGGGCCAGTTGAAACCCTTAAGGGCACAAAGGCCTGGAGGGGCCATTCCTGGATCTTAGGCCCAAAGGTCAGTGGAGGTTCTTAAAGACACACGGCCCAGGAAGCGCCCTGTGTTGAACGGAGGGGCTGAGGGCTCGCTGAGGCTCTTAAAGACATGGGAACCAAGAAGTGGCAGGGGCTGGAGTGGGAGAGAGCCTCCAAATGAAAAACAATAGACAATGCAGGCTGTCTGCAGACCATACCAGAATTAAAAAGTGAAATTTAGTTAGCTGTTTACGTCAGTTTGTGAGCAGTCTCATTGAAAGCAATATGAAAGTACTGAATGGATGTGCTACTATGCGCCTTTCTCCTAGAGGTAGTTATTAAAAGACACCATTGTGAAACAGGAGAAACTACCAACTCTAATGATTTGGGAAGGAATGAGGCCTCTCTATTCCCACTGACTTCAAGGACAAAAAATCCCTATAAAATGACCATGTGCCTTTCCAGTAATGATGGAGACTGAAATAAGAAAAAGCCTCTTGTCCTTTTTTAAAACAAAGCAATTATGGAGCAATTTAATTTAGTGATGAATGCACATGAAGATGTCAAAATATCTTTATGAGGGACAGTGGACAAAAACAACTCGTGATGCATATTACTAAATAACCTCATTGTGCATTGCTATAAAAAGATGCATCGAAAAAGACAACTTCAATAGAATTTTTACAACAGACATCAGTGCAACCCGGATTTCACCCCTAATATAGATTGCAGCACCAGTTATCATGCCAGAAATCTTTAATACCAGGTACTCCCAACAGGCTCCTTTCTGTCATCTCCTGATAACCCATTATGCAAAGCAACAGTGTTAGTTTTATTAAACTTATTATCCAGATGGCATTTCGCCCCCTCAGTGATAGAGTAAATGCAAGTGAATTTGCCAAATGCAAATCAACAAATAAGCATTGTTCCTTATGTGCTAAACACCAGGAAAGCAGGGACCAAGGTTTAAGTGTAACCTGTTTGCTAACAGTGCTGAAATCTTTACAGATGCATCCAAAGTGGTCTATTCTCTCGTCAGTAGGTGTGTGAGGGTAGGTGGGCGGCTGCACGTACGACTCCTTTTGGCACTGATGGAAGCTGTGAGTGTGATTTTTCTACATATTGACAGATGACTAGACTCTACTGTGTCAGTGAGAGAAAACATAATGGGACTGCAGGAAGATGAGTGGGAAAGTAATAGATGTGCTAGAAATCAAACAAAGGATTGATTTTTAGAATGACATTGATATACACCCTGTATTGACCCACCTGTTTAGTTATGTTGCCAGTTTTCCTTGTTTTCACTTCTAATACTAAGCCATTAACTGACATTTTGCAACAACAAAAATGCATGTTAATTCAGCAAGCAAGCCAAAGAGAATAAACAAGTGTACCAGTGAAATCACTAAGAAATGTAAAATTCAGTCTGTGAGCTTAGGTTTACCACTTGTGAACAGTGATTCCGGCAGAAAACCCTTCTTTCCTGCAAGACAGTGCTAAAATCAGAAATACTAAAATCCCTGGCTGTGATTGCAAAAACCAATTAGCTGCAAACATAAAACATGACTTTATTTGGAACTTGCACTCCACACAGCAGAGAACAAGCGTTTTAAAATATGCTTAGTTATTTATACTGCCTCCATTTTTGGACGACTCTGCTGGTAGGCAGCTATTTCTATAAGTTATGGCAGAAGGTACTCTCTGTATGCATCCTGTTACAAAACTAATGCCTGATAGGGCTGTGTGAAACAGCACCGTTCCATTTCAAACTTGCATTTCGACAGAACAGTGTTTCTTTTTGAATTTCATTTTGACTCGAAACTGCTGTTCCATTTCATTTCATTGAAACAGTGATGCTGTTTCAAGTTTTGCCCATAGGCTATAATGGGGAAGCTCGAAAAAGCCTCTCTCATCTGGCAGGCAAATGAGGGCCCACAACCCTGGGAGGGCTGTGGTGCCAGTCCTCCTGGGGTTGCAGGCACCTGATCTGCCTGCCAGATGAGGGAGGGAAGCCAGGTGCTGCTGCCTAGCACTGGCGCCAGCATGCCACCAGTGCCAGGTAGCAGCACCTGGCTTCTGTCATCTGGCAGGCAGATTGGGGGCTGCAACCCCAGGAGGGCTGCAGGGGCTGTGCAGTCGGGCTCAATTCCCTTCCCCAGCTCAATTAAGCTCTGTTCCCCTCCCCAGTGCTGCGATCAATTGGGCTGGAGAAGGCAAACTCAGCCCAGCTGAGCTGAGTCCCCCTCCCCAGTGCTAGGATCGGGACAGGAAAGGGAACTTAGCTCAGCTGGGCTGAGTTCCCTTTCCCAGCCCAATCCTAGTGCTGGGGAGAGAAACTCAGCCAGGCTATTTCAGAACTCGAAACTTTCAAAACATTTTGACTGCCCTTGTTTTGTTTCGAGGCTGTTTCAAAGCCCTTTATTTTATTTCAATTTCACTGTTTTGAGCTCAAAATGAGTTGAAACAGTGTTGAAATGAAACAGCTGGCAAAATTTTGCACAGCCCTAATGTCTGATTCTGCCATCAGCTCATGTAAGTATGCATGCTGACAGGTGAACACACACTGACTGGTCTTACAAAATGACTGTATTTTTACTGTAAAAAGAAATAGGCAAAGTGTTTATAGAAAAGAAAGTAACTTTATGTAGCACATTACAGTAACTGGCCCATGCTGTACTATACATAAAAGATGGTAGTTCTGTTCCTGAAGTCCTTACAGTCATAAAAAAAGTCCTGAAACCTTGCTACCAAGAATTCTAGATTTGTGCATTTGCTATTTAATGCCTTATACACAAATAACCTGGGAATATATACTAAGAGTAGAGCTACGAGCCAGAGTCAAAGAAAGCTTGTATTCTTGTGCTAAAATACTGTTGACTTGCAACATTCTTTAAGACTTTAGTTTGAAACTGAAGAGATGGCTTTACTGATATTCAAAGTGGGGGATTTGTATCAGGGAATAATTAGCAGCATGAGTAAAACTCTTGGCTAAATTTGGGATATTGTTTTGAAAACAAAGACAAGGCCAAAACCAGTTAAACCACTTCAGGAATGGCCTTGTGGACAAACTTCCAGGCCTGGAAAGGATCTGTGGATTTGGATGGGTGGGGCATGTAGTGTGGTGCTGGGACATACTGCCTCCACCTTATAGACAGTCCCCAAGCCCCCTGGGCACTTGACACATGAGGTACCCTGTGTGCATGCCTGACTACCCAAACAGCAATGAGTCTGACACAAAATGCAGCAGCCTCTGCCTTTTCCATTCAAACCTGGTGAGAGGAGGGGGTCAGAGAGATGGAGTCTGATACTGCAGCCCAGTAAGGGGGAAGGGGCATTACTGGGAGTAGCAGAGTCATGAGTACCAATCCCTGCGCTCTAAGACTGCATTTATATTTTATCCAATGACTATTTAATGTATAAGTGGCTCTAGGACTGGGTCTAGAGCCCAGGATTTCCTTGTCCTTGGTGAGTGTCCTCATCACCTGCGTGAAAGTTCAGGGTGGTACAGGGAGGACAATGATCTCACTTTCTCTCCTCCTCCTGGATCTGTTGCTTGTCTGGAACTATAGGGAGGGAGAATGCTGCAGCCTTTCTGGATGTGACATGGCTCTCACTATAGTGAGTGTCCCGCAGAGTGTCATCTGTGGGCATGAACTTCTAAACAGAGAGAGGTCTACAGAACAGAAGGCTGACTTCATTTGCTGACTCTTGCCTTGGAAGGCTTTGCCATTCACTCTCAACAGAGAAAGGTGGAAAAGCATATATTATTCTGTGCTGCTATCTGGCCTCAACATGCCCAAGTCCTCACTAGTGATAGAATATATTGGAATGAAATTTTTAAAAGATAGATCTTTTTGATGCAACATCTAAATAAAGTTGAAAACTAAACAAACAAAATTAGATAATTCTGTTTCTGTTAGTAACATGAAAAATGAAGATAGAGGACAGGTGTCTTTTGGAGAGGTATGAAAAATTAACAGGATTTTCTGGATTTGTGGATGGTGCATTTGACTGTAGGGTTGATGCATTTTGTTTCCCCCAGAAAGATCATAGGAAGATTTTCAGTAAACTTTTACTGGCACTTAGGCTAGGAACAGACATTACACACAAACTGATTTAAATGATTAGAAACTGGTTTAAACCTGTAACAGAACAGATGTTCAGTGTACGTAAACCAGTTTGAGAAAAACCTGGTTGAATGTGGTATCAGACTTAACTGATTAGGCTTAAACTGGTTTATGCAATGTCTGTCCCAGACCCCTTGCTGGTTTAAGATAAACCAGACACCCCCAGCATCCCGGCATGCTCTCTGGGCTGGGCTGGGTGGGCTCTTTGTTTCACAGCAGGACTGGACCCTCCACTCTGCTCCCTGACTAGAGCTCCAGAGACTGGGAGCTGCTTCCCCCTCCCCCTCACCACTCTCTGCCTTGCTGAGCAGGTGCCTGTGTATTAGCTAGCAGACCACATGCTGGTGCTGGTACTTGCTGAATTAACAGTTACAATCAACAGGTAGAATCAACAAGTAGCTGGTAAGGTCCCTCTGTTTTCTTAACTGGGTGGTAAACACTGTTACCAATTCTCTGCTGGGCTAATCTGAGGTTCTGCTGGAGCCTGGCCATGCCCCTCCCCTTAGCTCCATGCTGTGGAAGGAAGGAAGGCCCGGGCTTCTAACCTGAGCCACTGCATGCATGTCTGTGCATTTCTGGGATGTCTGTCCAATTGCAAAACTGATTTAGCCTAGCCAGGTTAGACTAACCTGCAAAGATTGAATCAATGCAGGCTCCGGCTTTTTCAATGTCTGTCCCAAGCCTTAATGACATTTAGCCAGATTCATGTCTGCCTACAACTGCATTGATTTCAAAGAGTTACATCTAGGATGAAGCTGACTTATTCATTTATCTACATTGATCTAAATTTTCTTTTCAGTGACGTCACCGAAAATCTATTGGGTCAGATTTTTCTCATTATCCCTCTTTTTTTCTCAGATAAAATCAATCAGTTTGCATGGTATATTTGGGAAGAGAAGGCAGCCAATATAATATTTTGAAATGAGTGTAGCTGATAATGCAGGTTTGAATAGATACAATCACCAAAATTCTACCCAAGAATTCCCAAAATGCACGTGATACACCATTAATCATTTTAAGGGCATAAATAAAAGTAGGGCTTCTATGCTGCAAAATATGTACATTAAGATCATTTTAAGAATCAGGTGCATCATCTGATCTTGGACTCTCGCAGCCAATAGAGACGGAAGGGTAGAGGTATCTCTCAGCTCTTCTGCCTTATAGTTTCTCAGTGGTGTGTATTAATCTCAGTGGAATTTATCATACCTTCATATTCAGAAGAGGCCACAACAAGCAGTTCTAATTATTGATGTATAGGTGCAATAGTGAGACTATTTGGAGCTCTACTAGACACTAAAATCAGTTGCTTATTTTATTCATAGAAGACAAGATTGCCTTATTCACAGAAAGCTTAGAAGAGCAGTTGCAGGAGCTACCTTACACTGGAGATCTGCCCCAAGAAGGAATGTCCAAGGGTACTTTTTATATCCTATCTAATTTTATAGTTTTAGCAAATGGAAGATTTTACGCCATTCCTGAAGTGGTTTAACTGGTTTTGACCTTGTCTTTGTTTTCAGAACAATATCCCAAATTTAACCAAGGGTTTTACTCATGCTGCTAATTATGCCCTGATTCCAAGCCCCCAATCTGAATATCAGTAAGTTTCACACTTAAGTCTTAAGGAATGTTGCAACTGAACAGTATTTTAGCACAAGAATAAAAGCTTTCTTTGACTCTGGCTCATAGCTCTACTCTTAGTATATATTCCCAGGTTATTTGTGTATAAGGCATTAAATAGCAAATGCAAAAATCTAGAACTTTTGGTTCAGAGAGCATACCTTTTTATTGGTCCAATAAAAGATATCCTCTCCGAACCAAGAGTTTAGATTTTTGCATTTATTTTTGTCTCAGACCAACGGGGCTACCAAATACTTCCCTTAAATAGCAAATGTCACTTTGAGCAGAGAGCAGTAGCCTGAAGTCAGGCAGAAGGTAGGACAGAGATGCACCTTTATAGATTAAATCACAGATACAAAAGCTTTTGGCCAGATTTCACTTAATCAGATTCAGGAAATGAAGCGAGCTCTGATTCATGAAAGTTTATGCATTTCTGATATTGTAAGTCTATAAGGTGCAGCTCTACCTTGCCCCCAACACCTTTGGAATATTCCAAATTGGCCACCTGAACGTGCAGGCAATTCTCCCTGCCAAAGCCTGTTGGTATATATGCATGTCAAATTTTGCCGACGTGTTACTGGAGTGCACATTATAGCAGGTACGCCTCTTTTTTGCATAACTTTTAAAACTTCATATTTGTTATCTTTTCAAAGAAAACACAGAGATTCTTAATATTTAGCAAATGCTGCATTCTCTGTGTGTTCTGTATATGTCGGGGTATAGTGGTACCACATATTTAGTACCATGAGCCTGATTTAGCAGAGTCCTTAAATATGGATCTAACTTTAAATGTGGATAGTCCTCACTGGATTTGATGGGAATGAATGCTGAAATATTTTCTGAATCGGAGCCTATGGCATCAACCAGGACCCTAACTAAAACCAATCAGTAATCTTTTACAGGCACCTCTATTGTTTATCTCTGGCTAAAGCTAAGCCTAATGTGTTCTGGTGAGGTGTAATAAATGGTGTTTGAACTTTTCTTTCAGTGGTGAATGATGTCAACATGCTATTTTTTCCTGATGAAAGGATCCCCAGCCTATAAATATTACCATGGTACAATGTATGTGGCTCTTGCTGTATAAATCTCTCCATAGCGCTCACCTCCGTTCCTGAATCATATTGAGATAAATGCGGTGCTTAAAACCTGATTTATTTTAGTCAAAGGACAAATAGTTTGATATCAAAAGTAGCTTCATAACAATTAACGTGACAGGCGGAGAGGATTAGCTGCGCTCTTTTTCATCCTGGCGGTGTCACAAGAAGGCAGGTGCTGTTACTTGTGTTGTATCCCTCCCCCCATACCCTTTCCCATTAAAGAGATAGTTATTGTGCCACTGTGAAAAGAGCAGCTGCTGCTCCTGAATTTTCTTGTCAGCTACTGTTTCTAATACGGGTATGGAAAAGGGGCGCAGCACTGGGTCTTAAATATCTCTAAGCAGCACCAAGAGAACTAGCCCGTTCTGGCTGTTCTGCTAGTTGAACATGTATGAATCTTCTCACTGCCTCCAATTGGGAAAGACCTTAAAAAAAATGTTAAAAAAGGGAGAGGAGAAATGCCTTTGTAGCATTAAGGAAAAAAGCAATCCTCCCAGCTTGATGCTAACCAGCCAAATTAAATATAACCTTCTCTCTTGACCTCTAGTGGCAAAGCTGCTTTCCAAATCCCATTATAATTTTTGTTTGCAACTGCTCCTTCTATTTTGGTCCAATTTTTCAAGCTGGATGTCGGCACACACCTGTTTGAGAAAGCAGAGCCTAAATGTGGAAGCCTGGAGCACTCGACAGGTATTAACTGATACTTTTGGACTCGATTCTGCCCGGAGAGGAATGCAGGAAGCTGGCCCAGGGTCTATTCAGCACGCAGGGGAGGGTGGAGCGCCAACAAGAAAGCTAAGCGTGAATTATTGCTATGCTAGCGTGCAGTTCTCACACTACTCTTATGGCTGCTACCGAAAGTTATTTTAACGAAAGAAAAGCTGAGAGACACCGAGCTAAGAATGTGATCAACACAGGGGGCAAATTTCTTGGCAAACTTCAAAGCAAAGCGCTGCTGATTACACATTGTTCCCACTTCTCTTCAACTGCCCAGTGGCTGCACGTCTTTCACTCCCTTGGCCTACAGCCAGCCCCCTTTTTCTTACCACCTAGATAGGTCGTCTGGCATGCTAACTAAGGTTGGGCCAAGTTACTTTGATGGGAGACCTCTGAAATGCAGATGAGCGCTTTTAGGAACTGTAGCAGATGCCAGGGGCAGTTTTCTGGGTGAATCTGTATTGAAGCGATATCTTCAGTAACTAGTAAGAACTGGAAATCTTTGCTCCTGGTGGTGCTATATTTGGCATGAGATGTAAAAAGCTAAGGTCTGACCACTTGAGAGAGTTAATATCCCATAGCATTTACTCTGTGGAAGTGTATGCCTGTATGTCCACATGGGTTTCTAACCTCTGTTACTACATGCTGCCAACCTAAGGGCATCCTTACATGTGCTCCAGAAGGGGTGGAAGGGCGGTGCTTTAATTAGAGCGGCTCCGAAAGCTGCTCTAATTAAAGCGCTATCAGTGTCTCATGTATTCAGCATCCCACCCTTCAAAGGCGTGGTGGGTGCACTTTAACTAAAACTCATTCAACAAGTTTTAGTTAAAGTCCCCCTGCTGCCATTTTGAAGTGCAGGGGTGCTGAATACATGAGAAATGGAGACTGCTGCAGCACACTAATTAGCATGCTCCAGCAGACTCGATTAACTGAGTTTGCTCTGACATGCTGTAATTACAGTGCGTCAGAGCAGCATCCCCACATGACTACAGGCACCTGAAGTCTCTCCTGAGTCCATCTTCTCAGACACAGTATCCTTTCAACTCCTCGCAATGGCCGGTCCTGAAGTTGCATAAAATTGGCCAGAATCCAAATAGTTATTCTCTGATATTGTCACAAACACCCAGTAGCAAAACCTAGACTGGCATGTTGACCTGTAGCAAAGAAGTGAACTAGGGGCATGTGTACATGAAACGGGGGGGGCCCTAAATTGAAGCAGTGGGCTTTAAAAAACACTGCTTCAATTTAGGGCCGATTAAACCCATGTCGTGCACACGCCCCGCTGACCTACCTGCCTCTCTGGCAGGGAGGGGAGGGTGAGGTGCCGTGGACAGAGCGGTCCCTGGGCTGTGGGTGGGGCTGGTGCTTCCATCCGTGGCAGCGGTGGATCCCCCCCGCATCCCAGGTGGCACCTGCCCACAGGTACCCAGCTCGGGTGGTCCTTGGAGGCACTGCAGCTGCGGAGGAAAACCCCGGGCCCCTACGAAACGCAGGCAGGCAGGCTCTGGGAGGAGAGGGGCGGGTAGATCAGGTTCATCGCTTTTCTTGGGTGGAGCTGCTTTCCCAGGCTGCTGCCAGGCTGCCGGTGGGACTTCCTACAGAGCCGCGGAGCTGCACGGAGCCCAGTGCTTCACTCTGCGGCTTTAGGCCAGCAAACTAAAACTCCTCGGAGGAGTTTTAACAAGAGTTTTAACTCCTTGGAGGAGGTTTAGTTTGCCGCACCCCAAGTCATTTAAGGTGCATTACGCTGCTAAATTTCCTACTGCAGCTGGAATTAATGTGCAATACACCGCCAAGGCGTGTAAACATCGACACCATTAAAATGGTGCAAAAGCTTTTAGCCCACTTTAAAATGTTGTGCACATGCCTCAAATGGCCTAGGATACTTTTTGGTCATGAACATTATTGAGAGAGTACTTCCTCATTAAGTGTTTTCTGGCTTAGGTGCTGAGAGAAAAGTCAAAACATGCAATTTTTGAGTATTTCCCACGCAAAATCCAGGAAGTACAGAGAAGTACCTTCTAAGTAACATTTTGAAAAATGTCTTCTGTGTGTCTGCACCACAAATTAAATATGCTTTTACTGTTATTTCATTTCATTTGCATTGCCTGTCTGTACCTCCATTCCAGATGGCTGATAATGAAGAAATGCAAATTTATATTAACCCACAAGAGACCAATTTTCATTTACAGCAGTTCATCTCCACTGATATGCATAAACTTGTACCGGTTACTTTAGAAATGAATTTGGAGCAGGGTTCAAAGTTTCAATTACTGACATTCTGTTGGCCTTCAACTGTGTTTTGCAAATGTTCAGATGCCATTTAACTAACCCTCTCAAAGGGGAAAGTCCCGAAACTGAGTTTTCCTTTCTACCTAGACTGCACCTGTATAAATAATAATAGCAGTGATTGTGCCTTGCCTCTGGAGTATTGGTGAACTTTAAAACCACAGTCTCCATGGTTGTAGTAACTGTGTCTGGCAACAGATCATAGGAGCCAATCTGAAACCCTGTACTCCATGCTTAACACACCGCTAATATACATAATCCAGGCAGTATGATCTAAAGCTCTAGTTTTGCCATATACAAACAGCAATATGTGCTTTTCTGTCTAGACAACTTTTGTTTCAGAGTAAGGAAATTAACAAAGAACCAGTACCAGGTCCACATAAGAGAAGATGAGTGCATTGCATGAGAATTGCCATGTAAAGTAAAATTTAAACAGTAGGGATTCATGGATAGACCTGTTTGGGAAATGAGTTCTCCCTCCTTTAAATATACTTGGGAGTTCGAAAAATGTTTCTATTCTAAATTAGGAGACAGAATTGAAAGCTGAATTTTTTTTTTGCAAATGAAAAAAAAAAAAGTTGAGTCAACATCTGTTTTGATCATTTCAAAACAAAAATATTTTGACTCGTCATATTTACAATATATATTATTGTAACAGCTTGCATCTTGAAGCAAAAAGTCATTTTGAATCTGTTATAATTTTAAAGAATATCAAAACAAAGTTCTTTGACACTTTTAAAATAGTTTTCTCTAAATGTATTCCTTGATTCAAATAAATGAAACAAACCTTTTCTCATAAGGTGGGGGTTTTTGGGCGGGGGGTCATAACTTTTTTTTTTCCTGCAACCCTTTCCAAATCCATCCCCCCACCTTCCCACCCACAAACCCTCAATAGTTCTTGTCATAGCCCTTTCAGCCAAAAGGAAAGCACTTATAATTCAATAGATAGGAAGTAGGATATTTTCATGTCCATGGTTACATAGACACCGGAAAGAGTGAATGACTCTACTTCAAGTAGGAAGTGCCACGGTAATGTTTATGTTGTTGCTGCTTAATTAATGCTTAATGACTGAGCCAAATCTTGAGGTTCTTACATTAAAGGAATTCTGCCTTTATATGGAGCTCGTAACAAAAAATTGATTTACTGAGTCAAGCCAAAGAAGTTCATGGAAATTTGCAATTATTGCAATGGGAATTGGAGCCAGCCCTGTTAGGACGGCAAAATTTGACCCAAAGCTTCTTCCACAAAAAATAAATAAAACCTGCAACCCAGCACCCAGGAGCTGCTAGGAGGACAGGGAATGCTTACTTAAAAACTCCCCAGTATCATTTGGAAATGTCCACAGCTAAGGCTGGGGTTAGACACAATATGATATTGTGCGTTCATAGGGTTAAAATGCAGGGGATGAATTGAATTTTTATTGCGTGTGCCCCTTGTAGCAAGCAGTCTCTAGGTACCTGACACAAAGGATAACATTCACTCTCCCTTCCATAAAACTGCTGCTGTGTGAAAGATTCCCACCCCTGGAGAAAAGGAAACGGGGCATCGGCCCTGACTTTTTGACATAAATGGAAGAGTTTTGACAGACATAAAATAATTATTTTCCCATGAAAAGATGTTTCCTAGCCTATAAGCATGGGAGTGTCTCTTAGCCAAAAAAAGAACCAAAAGAAAACTTCTTGGCTGGTACAAATTGCTAATTCTCCGTGTTTCACTGCCTAATTACCTCAGGTAAAGGGAATAATCTTCCTGGGCCCATGTTTAAAATATCAAAATAATTAAGGAGAGAAAAGGGGTCAGGCTTTCCCCACCAATCCCTGGTGGCAGACCATGGGTGACTGCCAAAGCTTTTAGCATGTTGTAAGTGGGGATGTGCCAGTACCTTGAGAATTATCTGAGAAATTCAGGTCCTGAGATTGCACTTTCCTAAAAAAAACCTGAAGTGCCTCTGAAGTGAACCACACTATCCTCCTGGACCTTGAGGACTTGTCTGCATGGAGGGTCTCCTGACAGTGCACAGCAGCTACTACAGGGAGGCCACCAGAGCACACGTGCATCCATGTGGCTTCTAGTGGCTCCTCATTAGCTATGGTGGCACGGCCCAAAGCGCAGCCTGGAAAAGCACGGGTGCTGAAGGAGCAATGGCAGTCTATGGAAGTACACGCGCCTTCTGTCTGCCGCAGGGCCGGCCCATCCCATCCTGCAGAACCTGCAGCCATGGGGGGCCCCACGGCTGAGGGGCCGTGCCCCTCTTGCCCTCCACTGCCTATGCCACGTTTGAAGGGCTCGATTCAGGCAGGGCCAAGCAGGGGAGGAGTTCCCAGCTCCCCTCCCGCCCCCGCCCCAGCCCCGGCCCCGGGGCAGGAACCAGGCATCCCCAGCACGTGCTTCCCCCACCCCGCAGCCCCCGCAGCATAGCCCACGTGCACATAGCCTGGCCCCAACTATTTTATTTCAGTGAGTTTATACTGCAATTAACTGCAATTTTGATTTTTTTGGATGGATCAGGGGCCCCAAAACTATATCTTGCAGGGGGCCCCAAAAATTGTGGGCTGGCCCTAGTCTGCTATCAGGTGGTGCCCAAAGCCTCCTTTCTCTTGGCATGATGACACCGCTAGCATAAAGGGTCCTGCCCCCACAGAGAAGCATGGAGCGTGGCTGCATTCAGAGATTCGCCGCCAGGATTTAGCTTTCCCGGCACCACCCATGTAGAGAAGACCAGGCCAGAGGCTAAACTGAATCCTGGTGTGCGTACTCTACGCAGGATGCTTGCCCTCCTGCAAGTCCACATATATCCTTTGACAGTGCTGTGACATGGTGAGTACAGGTCACCATTATACCCATTATAATAAGCTTAGCCAGCCCCCAGCTATCGGTCTACAAGTCCTCAATGGCAGAGCAGGAGGAAGAAGATGCTAGAATCCCAATGGCTACGAAGGCAAATGAAGGCTGTGGCAGGATGAGATCTCCAGGTGTCTCACTCTCACGTCCACAGAGGGGTCTTGCTTTCAGAGCCTATTGGTGCAAGGCACTGCCGTGTTATAAATCACAGGGTGCTTACTCTCTGTACACTAGCCCCACAGACTGGAAGCCGTTACCACCACCCCTCTGTGCAGTACTGCTCACAGGTTACCAACTTCTCCTGAGAAGCAATGCCATGCTAATGTGACCATGCAGCTACCAGCTGAGGAGCTCATGCATGCAGCATGTCTTGGCATGATGCCATCTTGCATTGCGTAGACATACTCTGTAGCATGTTCACACTCTTCAACTACTTCCTCCCTTTTCAGAGCCTGCAGAGAGCTCCCTTTTTCCCTATGTTGCATCTTTAGTGCCCTCTGCTGCTCTCCTGCTCTGTGAATTTAGTTTGCCTTTTGGCAAGTGAGCCCATGCCCTTTTCACACTGACCTGTGACTGTAACTTTCCCCTTCAAAGCCTTGATTTTATCTGAAGCCACAAATAACAAAGCCATCACATTCCCATGCTGATAAAAGTCTCTGGGCTAAAGGGGTTTTAGGACACTTTAGGCCTTTAAATCCAATATTTCAGTCCTCAAAACCTCTGCTCAGCTGATGCCTAAATACAGATGCCCTAAGTTATTCATTGCCTATATTTCTGCCATTCAGCAACCACCCACGTTCTGACACTGCTAAACCGCTTGGTCCCCTAGCTCATGCCAAAGTCCCAGAAGACTTCTCAGGCCAGGTGTTCCCCTGCCTGTCCCACCCGCTGGGCCCAACCTGCTCAGCATTTTTAGAGCATTCTTAATGGACTCAAAAGACAGCCAAAAAGTCAGTGATGATGGTCCCCTCTCTTTTGCCCAATAGCCCCTTGATTAGAGGATTCACCTGGGAGGTGATAGAGCAGGTTCAGATCCCTGCTGTGATGATTGGTATAGGGTGGGGTTAAACCTTGCTCCTGTGCAGTTCTGTGGTACACGTGTCTCTGTCTGTCCTGCTGTTTTGCTTTGTAGAATATATTTGAATATCCATGAGCCAGAAAAAGTAAAAATGATTGCTTTTATCCTGGTGGGGAGCGCACACTCCTGGAAGACCCCAACTCTGGACTCTGTTACAATGAGCCCTTAATTGTTTTTACCAAGTGGAACAGGGTAGGTTGGGAGAGACTCGTATCACTGTGTCTGGAAATGGGGGACTTGGGTTTAGGTCCGTACTACAAATCATGCACAGAAGAGACTGGACCTTAGTTTCCCAGACCCCCAAGTGGGTGCCCAATAGGGCAGTGAGAAATTTCAACAGGTTTTTCATTTCAAAGCTGTTTTGACGCATTTCAAGCTTGCAGGGGCACTGAAAACATTTCGAAACATTTTGAGTTTTGAAGCTGGGCTTGCTTGCAGCTTAAACAGAAACTAAGGAGAGGCAGGGGGAAGAGGTGGGAAGGACAAAATTGACATCCAGCTCCTGAGTTGATTCCCCAACTCTCTGATCACTTCCCTAGCTCTTCCGGAGAGGTGCAGGCCCCTGATCTGCATGCAGGGTTTCAGCAGGTTGCTGCTGCAGGCTGGGGCCAGCCGCAGCCACTTGGCTCAGGCCACTTGAAGTGCCAGGAAGACTGTGGTGCTGCCACCGGCCCCAGCATGCAGTGGCAGCCTGCTGAAACCCCACATGCAGATCTGGGGACCTGTGCCCCTAAGGAAGAACTGGGGGAATGATCATATTGCTGGGGAGTCAGACTGGGGGCTGAGGAATTAAGCCAAGAGATGGGGGAATGTTCTCAGGTCCCTAACTCCTGGTTTGATTCCCCAGCTCCCCAATCTTTCCCCCAGCTCTCTGATCACTTCCCCCAGCTCTTCCCTGGAGGCTCGGGCCCCCAGATGATGTGGGATGACAGGCTGATGCTACCAGCTGGGGATGGTAGTGCCTCTGGGCTATTTCCCCAGCTGGGGACTATAGCCTGCTGAAACCCCGCGTGCAGATCTGGGAGCTGCACCCCTGGGAATAGCTAGGGAAATGATCAGAACACCGGGGAATTGAACCAGGAGCTCCAGCTCACACGTGGAGCCACCCCAGCTCTGGGACAGCGCCCAGCGTCCTGCTGAGCCACACTGTACCCACACCAGGGGGGCAGCGATCCCTACTGTCCCCCACTGTCCCATGCTGTGTGGGAGTGGGGCTGTGCCATGAGCACCCAGAGGCCCCAATCACTGCTGTCAGAGCCAGTGCGTATGGGGTTTTTATTTATTTTTAAAGCTCCGCATACCGACTGTGGAGCATGCGGATGACAGCATGCTGCCGCTGCCAGCTGGGGCCAGCGCCAGCACCTGAGTCTGCCTGGTGCACCCCGCACCAAGCGCCAGGAAGGACCCAGTGCCGGTGCTGGTGCTGGCCCCAGCCAGCAGCAGCAGCCTGCTGTTAACCCCCACACAGATCTGGGGGCCCATGCCCCCTGGGAGGATGTGGGGCTGCGCCAGGCTCCTCCTGGGGGAAGTGGGCCCCTGATCTGCATGCAGGATGACAGCATGCCACTGCTGCTGGCAAGTGACATGAGTTTTGCTCTGAACAGTTTGAAGTGCAGCTTCACAAAAAACCCTGCGCCCATCTCCTTGAAACTTGGCAGGCTTCATGCCCTCAGAAAGGGCTACCATCTCTTTTTTATCTGAATCAGGCAAGAAATGGAGAAGTTATAGACATTTTCACGATTCCCCATGATAGCCTATGGGCGAAATGTCAAAATGCATCGAAATAGTGAAACAGTTTTGATAAAACGAAGTGGAACAGTGCTTCAAAACAGTGAAACAGAAGTCGAAACAATACGGTGGGTGCTGTTTCACACAGCCCTAGTGTGCAACATAGACACTGAACTCTGGGAGAGGGCTAACTGTTGTAAAACTCAAGTGAACCCAGCTGAGATGTCTGTGCCTAACTCCTTGAGAGTTGTGAGTTCAAGAATTTCCTATTGGCTCACCTTGCTGGCTACTGAGCAACCCTTTCTAAAGTATCTTTAGTGAATGTAGTTATTCAGCAACTTGGGTACCAAATGTGGGGCTGAAGATAGCACTGGGCAGCAAAGCACCAAAAGCAGGGTGTCAAAACAGTCAGCATTGTGATGCCAAAGTCCCTATTGTGTATATGCCAGGGCGGGCAATTATTTTGGGCAAAGAGCCGCTTACTGAGTTTTGCCAAGCTATCGAGGGGCTCATAACAGGCAGCCAGGGGCAGATAAATATTAATTTTCTAAACTTTTTAGGGGCCTTGCGGGCCAGATAGAATGGCCTGGTGGGCCACATCTGGCCCATGGGCCGCATTTGCCCACCCCAGTATATGGATTATATATATATATATATATATATATATATATATAAAGGGCTTGGTCCATCTATCTCTGTGCCTGTCTGTTTATTTGTAATGCTTCTGTACTGTCTGCAGGGTGGGTGGCAAATGTTTCATCTGCTCTGTTCTAGGGTTAGCAGGAGGGGCTGTGTTCAGAAGCTGTCTGAATCTTGTGTCAGTAGTTCAGTACATCTTGATCTTTAAGTCATATTATACAAGTCAGTTGCTAATCCAGTTAGTCATGAAAAACATGCAAAGGGACATCCACAGGAGATGATTTAGAGTAAGTTATGCATGGGTGACTGAGCAAAGAAAGTTAGTTTGGGTCAAAAGACTTTGATTTTTAATCCCTCCTGTCACAGATTTCCATTCTTTTGAACTCAAATTTGACTTACAATTTATTTTTCAGAGATTGCCATTTTATAGCTACGTTGACATTGGCATGTGTGGTCATGCATACAAAGTCCCCTTTCTTATGCTTGAATAATAAGAGCTTTTATGGATGAGCAAATCAATATAGGCTTAAGAATGAGGAAAGTTTGCCAGGATGATGTTCTCACACAGGACACGTTTCATCCCATTCATTTTTATAGTAGTATACAGGAGACCAAATTATTTTGTTTCCTTAGTCAGACCTTGGCTTCCTTTTGCCTCTATATAGTGTATAGGCTGGTGCCCAAATTCTGGTGGCAGAGAGGCCTGTCATCAATGTCTGTGGGCTTTTTCAATGCACAAGGAATGCAGGGTTTCACCCTCCATTGTTATTTGAATGGACTCTCTGCTAACAACTTGAAACTGGGAGCTTTGGACAATCATATAGCTCAGTGAAATTTGCCCTGGTTTTGTGCACCCATGGATGTCATGCAGGGGCATGTAACAGAGAGTTGATTGGTGATCTATGAGTATAGATAGACCCAAATTAACTTACTTTGGTTGCTATTGAAGGATGTGTACACACATCTAAGTCGACCTAAAATTAGGTGACTTAACTATGTTGACTTAAGTTAAGCTACATCGCAGCTACACACGTACAACTCCTTGACACTGTGACAGCTATCTTATGAGACCTCCCCTGCAGTAGCCCCTATCTACCAGCAATACTGATAAATGCAAGGTGCTGCACCTGGGGAGGAAGAACCAGCAGCATACCTACAGGCTGGGGAACTCCCTTCTCATCAGTGCAGAGGCAGAAAAGGATTTTGGAGTCATCATTGATGCCAAAATGAACATGGGCCGACAGTGTGGGGACGCGGTCAGGAAGGCCAACCGCACCTTGTCATGCATCCACAGATGCATCTTGAGCAGGTCCAAGGAGGTGATCCTCCCCCTCTATGCGGCACTGGTCAGGCTGCAGTTGGAGTTCTGCGGCCAGTTCTGGGCGCCGCACTTCAGGAGGGATATGGACAACATGGAGAGGGTCCAGAGGAGGCCACTCGCATGATTAGGGGGCAGCAGGACAGGCCCTACAAGGACAGGCTACGGGACCTGAACCTGTTCAGCTTCCAAAAGAGAAGGCTGAGAGGGGATCTAGTGGCCTGTTACAAACTAGTCAGAGGGGACCAGCAGTCATTGGGGCAGTCCCTGTTCCCCCGAGCACTACCAGGAGTGACTAGAAATAACAGTCAGAAGCTGGCGGAGGGTAAATTCAGGCTAGATATCAGGAGGCACTACTTCACTGTCAGGGCAGCTAGGATCTGGAAGCAACTTCCAAGGGAAGTGGTGCTGGCTCCTACTCTGGGGGTCTTTGAGAGGAGGCTAGACAAACACCTTGCTGGGGTCATTTGACCCCTGCACTTTTTCCTGCTATGGCAGGGAGTTGGACTTGATGATCTGCTCAGGTCCCTTCTGGCCCTACCAACTATGAAACTATGAAGTTAAGTTGACTTAGCATACACACATACTTTAAGTCAACTTAGAGTCAACCTTAACAAATGCAACTCAAAATAATACACCCTGGGTGCACCGCATTTAAGTTGAGTATGCTCCAGATATGTGTGTATGCTCTGACAGTTAAGTTGACTTAAAAAAGTTAAGTCGACTTTGTGGTGGACCATTAGGGAGCACTGCAGCACTGAGCCACCCACCTCGCTGTGTCTGACTGCCTACCAAGCTCCAAGGGCCTCCCCGGGGGCACCTCACATCCTCCCTTCCTGGAGCACACCTGCAAGCCTAGGATACTGCTGCCACCACCCAGGGTTTCTGGTCTGTATTCAGACCCTCTTTCCCTTGGGGTACACAGGCCTTGTAGACCTTGAGGGTGCTTGACCCACTGCCAGAACCTGGGGTGCATCCTTTAGCCTGAAGCACAAAAAAGTAGCCTCCTTTAGTCAGCCAAGCTTAGGGAGTTTGAAGGCATGTGCCCCAATCCCTCTCCCAATGAGTTCACCATTCTTGTATAGTGGAGAGCATTAAGGTTACAGAGGATACGCTTGGGGAAGGGTACAGGTTAGAGAAATAGCAAAAAATAACCTTGGGGCAAACAGCGTGGCTCGGTAGCCTTTGAACACACATCTACTTTACAGCAAGCTATATATCTAGATAAGTTCCATGTAGTTTACTTACTTCAGCATCCTGAGAGAGAGAGAGAAAAAAAAAGGTTGCAGATCTTCCTGTTGCTGTAGGTGTCTCAGCATGGCTTCTGCCCCTCCTCCTGGGCAGTCTTGGCTTATATAGGCCTTTTGACATCACCTACCTGACCCAGTCCTGGCCAGGTATAGTTGGACATCAACCAACCAATTTAAAAAACATCATCAGTCAGCTCCTAGAGTGACGGGGCTCAAGCCCCTGCTTCCATGCCATGAGGTCAATGCTAACACAACAGAGATCTTGGTCCACGTCCTTCTCACCTGGCTCAGGTCACAAACGCAGAGCTGGTTGCTTAGTAACCGGTTGACAGACAGGTGAGAAAACAATGACAAAGGAAAAAAATCCCCAAAGAGGAGACTGAGAAGAGACTATTATGGAATTTTGCCACTGACTTAACTATCAAAACGTTAGTATATGCGTATGCACCCATAATGCCTTTCCACTAGTTGGTGGGCAGCAGCCTACTTATCTTGAGCAAGCAGCTAAGACAGAATATGCTATACACAAGATGTGTCTACACGTTCATTAATGCTTTGTAATTCTGGTGCATTAAGTTTAGCACCCGTAATGACAGATACTGACTTAATGCGCAGTAGTGAGCACTGTACCTTACTGCAGATGAATGTTATTTTGGCAATGCTACTGTGTATTAGACTACTGTGCATTAGCGTAGCAGGCAAAGCTCATGCTAGTGCATTAATCTGCAGTGGATTTAGTCTTCTGCACATTAATTGACTCATGTAGATGCACCCACAGACACCTAAGCCGTTGTAATTTACTTGTTACTCTTAATTCTTTCAGGGATGATTCTATTCCACATTAGATGATGTGACCTCAGATCAGATGTTTGTGTCATCTTTTTGCTAAACTTTTACCTGTGTGTAAATCTGATTACCAGGGATCCTGGTTTGATCTGTTAAAACATCCAAAAATCAGTTTAGCAGAGGGTGTTCCTGCCCCTGAGGCAATGCACGGGAACAGCTTTTCCTCATTCAGACCAAGGACACAGTCATAGTCCTAGTGCTCCCCTGAGCACACAAGACTGGTTCCTTCTAGAGTCTGTGCTCCCATCTAAGCCAGAGTGAGAGAAGAGGGGCTGTGGTTCTGCCCCTCTCTTCTCATCAACTAGTTCTCAGTTTCTTGCTGTACCATGAGCTTTCTTACATAAGTCATTTAGCCCTGGAACTTCAAAGGGGTTTAGGCACCTAACTCCCATTGATCCTTTACACCTTAGGACATGATACAGCCTTTGACAGAATTCAGTCATCTCAGCCTTTCAGGATGTAAATGTGGATGATGCTGCATTGAAAGAGAATTGTATCTTGATGTGTTAATTCCACCTTGGGAACTCTTCAAGAACTGCCTGTCTTGGTGACCATGACAAAGGTGAGCAGTAGAATAACTGTGCTCAGGGCAATTCCTGGTGTGGGAATAAGATTTTCTTTCTATGCGATCTAATGTATACTTAATGTAGGGAGTGGGAAATGTGTAGATTGGGGAGGTAAGTGCAACATTACCAAACCTCCTAGAACAAGACTACACAGGAAACATGAAAATGTAATATAGATAACAACAATGCGTTCTTTTGCCACTCACCAAGCTGGAAATCATTTAGACTTTACTGAGTTGAGGGTTGTATAAGTGCCTAAGCAGATAGATAGCCAGAGTACAAAATTGACCCTGCAGGCAGAGCACTAGCAGCTAAAATACTTTACCACGCTTCACTATTGTCATTAATTATTTTTATTGCTACAGTCATCTACATAGCACCCATCACTGCAGAGCCCTGGAGCACTTTATAGGGTTTTAGGTTACATTCAAAACCATTTCCTTGTTAATAGCTATCCCTACAGGAAGTTATTAGCAGAGGGAGAGAAAAGGTTAAGATTCTGATCCAAAGCCCATTTAAGTCAAAGGACTGCACTGACTATATTATGCTTTGGACCAGGCCTGAACTTCAAGGCAGGAGAACCGAATGTATTTTGGGTGGGTTTGAAGACCTCAGTAACATCACTGTAAAAGGCTGGAAGACAGAAATGCATTTTACAACACTCTCTGCGCCCTGTCAACCTCAGGATTCAATTGCTGAGAAGAAAAACTTTGGAAGAGAAGTGTGTGCTACCCAGAATGCCTTGCTCTGTGGCTCCTTCCAGGTCTCTCCTCAAGACAATTAGCTTATGCATTCCAGAGCCTGCTGAAGCCATGGTGATTTTGAGATGCGCCACAGTCTGCTTAAGGCTTTGCGTGTCCTTATAAATTAGTTCTGGAAGGTATCAAGCACAGGTGTAATGTGTATTCAGCGGGCCATCGCACTTATAATTACTTTCCAAGCTGCAGGTTTTGGAGTGGCCAGACTGAAATATTTTAGTTGGAGGAGCTTTGGAGATGGGCAGAGATTTCTGCAAATGCCAGCTGTTATCCATCCAAGTATGCAAGAATGCCCAATACTGGATTCCTCCACTGATGATGAATTGAATTAAAGCAGTTTATTTGGTACTCAGATCTCCTGGCGTCAGTTGGCTTCATTAGTGACCAAAGGGAATGGCAAAGAAGAAATCATTTATGCAATGCTTAGTGATGAAGAGTGTGCCGCTGTTTTATTACCTGAGCTCTGGACCACCTCACAAACTGAAGTCTCAGCAAGATCTATCCCAGTGCCTGGTTAAGACAGTAGGTGCCTTTCCACTGGATTAGATGAGGCCTCTGCTAGTGCCAACTGCATTTGCCTACCTACTTAGTACAACTAATGACTCTAAAGTCTCCTATCTGCAATAAAGTACTGTAAGTGGTGTAGACTGTGGTTTATAAAGCTATATGCAACCTAAGTGCTGCCTACCTGAAGCCACCTGCCTTTCTGTGTCTTGTAAGAGATTACTGGAGGCATGTTAGGAGAATCCCTACCATTGCATATTTTGGGCTGGTGGCAGGAATTTGTCTGCTGAGGCCAGAGGTGGAAGTGATTGTCCTTCAGGGCACATTTCATGCTTCTTTATTTTCTCTGGCACTGGCCTGAGGAGGGATGATAGAGAAAGAATGATTTTATTTGGGTTTTATTGCATTTTATTAGCTGATATGTCAGTCCAGGATGTGTGTTTAATTAAAGAGCCAGAAGGGCGGCTGAATATTAAAAACAGAGACGTAAATAAATATGATACGGGAAATAGATATTTCCCCCACCAGCACAGTCCAGCCATCCTTCATTGTAACAGCTTTGGTGACCCACAATCAAGCGAGTTCCTCTTTTCTCAACAATGCATATTCCCTGTCTCTGAAGCTCAGTTCACATAGAAGAACCTCCTTTTTGGCTTCGCAGGTGTGTGTGTGTGTGTCTGGGTGTGGAGGGATAATCTGCCCCAATAAACACTGAACTTTTATTAGGCTCCATCCTGTTTGTTAAAAGCTGTTTTCACTTGGACAATCCCAAACTTGTTTCCACTCTTGAAGGGTTCCTCTACTGGATGCTCATTGAGTGTATGTTAACTACTCTGTTTACTGAATCTACATTAGTGGTGCCTGTAGGAATTGGTGTAGGGTGAGTTATCCATAGGCATTGTAGTATAGCAGATCCAGGATGTTGCCAAAAGTGTCATGGCCCATTTATGCTCCCATGGAAGGGAAGGGCTATTGCCACCCTTTTACAGATGATCAGCTCTGGCACAGAGTGCCAGGGTAGGTCTAAACCCTCAAAGGACCCAAGTGGGGAGCATTGCAGTAAAAAATGGCACACCTACTTCGCATGTGTTACATCTCCTAAGGGCTAGTTGAGGTCCTTTCCAACCTTTGCTAGTCTGACTTACAGTAGCTGGCTAGTGAAATGCTGGGTGCATGCCAACGAGCACGGAAAAAAGAGTGCACTTCCTGTGCTGCTCTAAAGTAGCTACATTTATCTGTTATGGACCCGAAGGCACATGGAACCACTGCCATTTTTTATTGAGGCAGCTCCTGGTATGGGCATAGAACCGGGGTTAGAAGGACCACCAGGGTCATCTAGCCCAGCCCTCAGCACAGATGCAGAACTTGCTATTTCTAAACCATCCTTTTTAGCTTCTTCTTGAGGAGGAAGGAGATTCCATAACTTCCCTAAGCAGGTTGTTCAATAGTCTCGCAATTGTAAAGACTAAATCTAAATCTGCTTTGCTTCAGTTTTAAACCCATTGCCTTGTATCCTGCTGTCCATGGCAAGGGAGAAGAATGTTCCTTCATTTACTTTATGGCAGTCTTCCAGATATATGAAACCTGCTATCGTGTCCTCCCTTGAATCTCCTTTCCTTCTGAATAACCATATCTAATTCCTTCAGTCTTTCCTCATATTGTCTGTTTTTCAGCTCCTTCACCTTATTGTTTCTGGATCTTCTCCAGTGACTTTTCACCCTTCTTAAAATGTGGTATCCCAAACTGGACACAACTGAGACATGAAGTGCAGTAGTTAGGAGGTGTGCCCTCATGCAGTGAAGGCTCAGATTTTCACCTGATTGGGCACTTTTGGAGTGGTCTGCAACCATGCACTTGTGTTTCATTTTGGCTATAGACTGCTTTCTGCAGCCAGATCGGGGGAAAATTGTCACTTCTGTCTGCACCATTTAAGAGCAACGGCTAAGGCAGACAGAACATGTAGCAATCACTCAGCTGGGAACTATTTTGGAGTTCCTGGCATTAGTAAGCTGTGGAGCTGCTCTTGCTACTGGGGATTCCCCCTCTCCTTCCTCCACCCCTCCTCTTCTGCAGGTGCTAATGCTGCTTGTTATGCCTCTAATAAGGTATGTGGGGGTGTTTATACTTATGCTCCGAGTGTGGGTGGAGGGTGCTTTAATTAGAGTGGCTCTAATAACTGATCTAATTAAAGTGCCCAGGGTGTCATGTGCATCAGTGTCCCCATACTGAAAAATGGTGGTGGGGGCACTTTAGCTCAAGCTCATTGAATGAACTTTAGTTAAAACGCCCCTGCCACCACTTTTCAGCACGGGGATGCTGATAGACTTGATGCTGGAGTCTCCTAGAGCATGGTAATAACCATGCTCGAGCCTACTCTGATGTGCTATGATTATAGTATGTTGGAGCAGCCTTGCTGCATGTGTATAGGTGCCCTTAAGTACTTATATCACAATTGATCTCTTGCATGCAATCCTTCTGTTAATTCAACCTCAACAGGCATTTCCTTTTTTTATAGCAGTATCACTGTGCTCACCTGTGTTGAATTTACGATACATCATAACCTTCAGATCTTTCTTAACAGTACTGATCAGACCACTTAGATACTATTTTGTATTTGTGCATATTGTTTTTTATTTCCTACTTTTGCTTTGTTGAATTTCATTTTGTAGCCTATGGCCCAGCTCTCCAAATTTTATTGAGGGCTTTTTTAGATTTTAATCATATCCTCCAAAGTGTTTATCACCCCTTCTTGTTTTGTTACCATATTTACTTAGATACAAGAGGAAGCTTTCTTTTCCAGTGAGCACAGGAAAAGAAAGCCCTTTGGTTTATATTCACATACAAGGAAATCTCACTAAATACACTGTTTATCATTAAACTTTTGCCAAAGCAGCATGTTCTCAGTAATGGACACCAATTAAAAGCTCTGGATCAATGTAAAACATCTGAATTAATTCAGAAAAGCTTTGTAAAACATTTGACCACTTTGGAAATTTGGTCATAGACTAAACAGGCAGCTGACACAGCTGCCTCCAGCTGGTAAGTCTGTTGCGGGAGAGGGGAGTGGGGAGTGAGAAGGGAAGAGGTGTGGGGGAGGGAGAGATTGGGGCTGGGACAAGCTGCCCAGCTGGGGCAGTGGGCGTGTGACTTGGGGAGGGGGGTGGAGGGAGCACGGGACGTAGGCATGGCAGCGCTCGGAGTGGGCTTGCTCAGCCAAGGCTGGGGTGGGGGGGCGGGATGCAGATGCAGTTCACTCCAGGTGGAAGGGGTCAAGCAGCAGCAGGGCATAGCCCCCACTCCCAGCATTGCTGTGTCCACATCCTGCACCCCCCCATGCCAGCGGCCAGTGGTGGCAGGGCAGAGCCCCTGGTCCTAGTGTTGATGCAGGTGCAGTAGTTCTGGGAGAGAGGGCTATGCCCTGCTTCTGCCTGAAGTGAGCTGCTCCTGCATCATGCACCCCCCCCCCATGCCATCTGGGCAAGAGGTAGCAGGGCATAGCTGCTGCTCTGAGTGCTACCACACCCACATCTCAAGCCTCCCTGCCCTGGCTGGCAAGCGGCGACAGCACCTGCTCCTCCCCTGCACTGCCTGGCAAGCAGTGGCAGGGCAGAGCCCCTGCTCCCAGTGCTGATGCGGGCGCAGCAGATCTGGGAGCAGGGGCTATACCCTAGTGCCACCCAGAGTGAGCCGTGCCTGCATCATCCCCCCACCTCATGTTCACTGGGCAAGCAGCAGAAGAGCATAGCCCCCGTGGCTCCCCCCACTGGGACAGAGGCAGGCACAGCCAGAGGAGCTGTGGGAAAAGCCCCCATGGCTGCCTTGCCTGGCCCCATTCCCCACCTGGCCCAGCCTCCCAGCACTTTAAAAAAAAGAAAAAGGTGCCTGGCACCTGTGTGGCAGCTCCCCCATGGCAAGGGTGCAGTGTAGCTCAGCAGGGTGCCATGCGGGGATGATCCCCACTGTCCCCCGCTGCCCCACACTGCAAGGGAAGGCTCTGCCATGAGCGTCTTGTGACCCCAGTCATGACTGCCAGAGCCAGTGAGCTCCTCTCCTTCCCCTGCCAGAAGATCTGGCACCTGCCTTTCCAGCATGCTTCATATTAATCTTTGCTCTGCTGGAAATTGTGTGTGTGTGTGTGTGTGTGTGTGTGTGTGTGTGACTGTAATATCTCCTATTCTCTGTGTGTGTGTAAATACCTAGTATAACTTGTTCTTTGATTACTGTATGCATCTGACTAATACTAGCTCTTCTTCTTCTCTGTTGTGTTTACTGTATGTGTGTGTAATTAAAGATATTAATATCTCTTCTTCTCTGTGTATTATATGTGTGTGAGTGTATGTAATGTATGTGCTTTCCTACACAGTGACGGATCACACTGCCAGGGAAATCACAGCTTTCTTTTTATAAAGGGTTAGGGGGAAAAATAATAAGAACAAATAAGAGATTTTGGCAGGAAGAATAAGTTGAAAGAAATGGATTGGTTAGGGATAAATAGAGGGATTCTAGGCAAAGGTAATTAGTAAGCTATATCCAATCCTTTCCAAGAGCAGAAACTAGCAGGAGAGTGACTAGGAAGCCAGTCCAGTAGTACCTTTCAGATGCTGTTGCTTAGGCAGAAACAGCTCACAAAAGGGACAGAAAGGCTGCAGACACAGGCTTATATGCTGTTTCTATGTCCTTTCCCCAAAGCAATGTGATTGAAAGGGGACTCAGGGAAAGATCACAGTCACTGTCCAGCTACAGATGTCAGTCTTCCCCCCCACCCACCCCCCTCCCTCTTCTCAGTTCCTGTTCCCCTGAAAGATTGCCTTCTGAATCTCTGAATCTTTTTCAAATCTTTTCTGAATGGATTCGGAGGGGTTTTTTTTTTGTCTCCTGACTCAATTCAGATTCAGTGATTCAGCCTCCTAATTGGGCCAAATCGTCTCTGAATCAAATTGGTGACCAAAACTTTGCACACCCCTAATAAGTAGGCACTAAAGTGCTGCTTAAAGGTGTGGTTATGGAGTACTTATGCTAAAACTTGCATCTATTTCCCAAAAAGATAACGTGCATCCATTCTGGATGAATTAAGTCTATGGGTACTACATGCAGATTAGTATAGCTATGTTTAATGTGCTTAGAGAGAACAAGTTCTGACAGTAAAAAGCCAGGAAAGGAGTTGGGGGGAGGCAAAGGGCATGCCTGACCAGCCAGATTTATTTTCCCTATAGTTGCAATGGGAGGGAGGCAAATTCAAGGTAAATCTCCAATACTTAGATTCTACCTCTGGAAATCTATAACAAATCTATCAATTTTCCATATATAAAATTAAATACTGGGGGGGTCATCTTATAATCAGATTCATCTTATAGCCAAGTAAATACAGTAATACAAATGATGAATAGAACCAGACCCAAAAGAGACCCCTGTTAAGCTCCACTTGAGACCATCTATCAGTCTTATATCAATCCATTTATAGTTACTCTTTGTTTGTGCTCATCAATCAATTATGCATCTACCTAATGGTAATTCTATTTATTCTATCCATATATCACTCACTTATGAGACTGTCATGTTGGTTTAGGTCAAAAGTCTTATCAAAGTGCACAGTTTTCCCCACATCCACCAAACGGCTATCTTGTCAAAGAAGGAAATCTGTTTTGTTTGGCAGGATTTACTCCTAACAAACTCATGTTGGCTCCTATTGGTCACCTCTTAATCCTTGAGACATTAACAAATGGCATGTTTCTTTAGTGGTTGATCTAGTGGTTTCCCAGGTAACTGAAGTCAGGTTGACCAGTCTAAAATTCTCTGGATCCTTCTTTTTTCCCTTTTCACCGTTAGGGCCAATGTAAATCCTTCTTCCATTTTCCTGGATTGCACCTGTTTTCCAAATGTTTGCAAATAAAATTGCCAGGTTTTCTCCGACTTTTTTAAGCTAGTTCCTCACCTCTGTAGGGTGAATTCATTTAGGCCCTTCTGACTTAAATTCATGACAATGTATCAGAAGTTCTTTGAATTGCTCACTACTTATCATCATCTGCACCCTTTCCCCTTCCTTATTTATGTTAATTTTGCTTGCCCTTTCATTGCAGTTTGTGTTTATGAAGATGGCAACAAAGTAGGCATTGAGCAGCTCCATCTTCTTCACATCTTCTGTTAATAATTCGCCTTAGCCATTGAGCAACAGACCCACAGTTCCCCTGGTCTTGCCTCTGTCTGACATCTTGTGGAACCCATTCTCCTTGTCCTAGCTGTCAATTATTTTTCACCTTTGTTTTCCTGATATATGCCTCCCAGTGTTCATTTTGTCCTTGCAGAGTCCTTTGACAAATCCCTCATAGATTTGTCCATAAACAGACAGAAAGTCTGAGGCAGAATCCAGGAGTATTATTTCCTACATTGGTGTCTTAACCACTAGACCATTCTACATCATGTCACACCTTGAATTTTGTTGAATTAATGACTGCACATAAGTGTTCTCCCACTTCCAGAGAGCAGTCTCTTTTAAATTAACATTCAGCTTGACCAACTCAGTTTATAGGCTGCTGCATTACACACACAGAATAGGATAGTGTTCCAATATACAGCAGACACAGCAATAACTTATAATATAATATTACAAAACTTCCAAATCATTAGGGCCGATAAATTCATTCATAACAAAGAGTAATCAATGACTTAAGAATCACTTTCACTGATATATAGACATTCCTTGTGTTGCAATAACCTGGCATGTAATTGAATTCAGCTGAAATCTTTAAATCAAGACTGCACGTCTTTCTAAAAGATATACTCTAGTTTAACTATGGGATATTGAGCTTACTGGAAGAATTACTAGGTGAAACTTCAATGGCTTGTGTTATAAAGTAAGTCAGACTGGGTGATCACAATGGTCCCTTTTGGGTTTTAAAAAAAATCTATGAACTGCCTTAGTGTTAATGCTCAGTTTTGACTTCTCAGTTTTGAAAGTGATACACCCATTTAAACCAGCTAAGTATTTGGCCTTCTAGTGTCTTTTCCCATCCAACTAGCAAATTATTTATTCTCAAGTATTTTTGTACATTTTGACCATCTCCACTTTTTTAATTAAATGTTTTAATATAACATCCCTTCCTTCAGCTAAAAAGGATGGTCTGACCAAAGCAAACCACAGGTTAGCATTTAAGTAGGTTTGCAAGATCTGCTATTGATTCTAAATTGATTACTGTTTCAGTAACTCCCAGTTCCCTGCATTAAACACAGCATTTCTCCTGTATGTTAATAATGAGCAGCAAAAGGCAAAGATGAGCGTAGTGACTGGCTCCAAATTATATCAAAATCATTCATACCAACCACACTCAACATAGAGGATCTCGCTGAGACACGATTATCTTCCCTTTTCCTACGGCTTTGCAAGCTATTCTTTGATGTCAATTTTAGTCTTCAGTATGGCTAAGGAGATAATTTTCTTTCACACACTAGGTGAACAATGTTTTTTTTAAAAGGCTCGGTGTGGTCATAGGTGGAAGGAAAGAACAACCTCATTTAGTCTTTCTGAACTGGTGACCTGAGCTTGGCTGCAGCTTGGCTGCAGGTGTGGTTCTAAAAATTCAGTGACATCATAGATTTCATAGACATCAGGGCTGGAAGGGACCTCAGAAGATCATTGAGTCCAGCCCCCTGCCCCAGGGGCAGGAAGTCAGCTGGGGTCATAGGATCCTAGCAAGATTAACATCCACATTTCTCTTGAAGGTGTTCCAAGTAGGTGCTTGAACCACCTCTGGCGGCAGCTTATTCCAGACCTAAGGGGCTTGGACTGTAAAGAAGTTCTTTCTTATGTCCAGCCTGAAATGGTCCTGAAGGAGTTCATGACTGTTTGACCTTGTCATCCCTTGGGGTGCTCTGGTGAACAGACGTTCCCCCAGATCCTGGTGAGTATCCCTGATAAATGTATAGGTGGTGACCAGATTATCCTTGAGCCTGCACTTTTCCAGGCTGAAGAGTCCCATGGCTCTCAGCCTGTCACCATAAGGTCTGTTTTCCTGACCTCTGATCATGTGCATGGCTGTCCTCTGCACTCTTTCAAGCTTCTCCACATCCTTTTTGAACTGCAGAGCCCAAGACTGGATCCAATACTCCAGCTGCAGCCTCATCAAGGCCGAGTACAACAGGAGAATGAAATCCTGGGATTTGCTTGAGAAGCACGTATGGATGCAAGCCAGCATTTTGCTTGCTTTACTAGCCACATCATCATATTGAAGGCTCATGTTCATCTTGTGGTCAATCATGAACCCCAAGTCCTTTTCATCTGTAGTCCTAGCCAGCGTAGCACTGCCGAGCCTATAAGCATGCTGCAGGTTTTTCCTCCCAAGGTGGAGAATCTTGCATTTTTCAGTGTTAAGCACCATCAGGTTCTCATCCGCCCATTTCCTGAGCCTGTCAAGGTTAGCCTGGACCGCCCTCCTATCCTCAGGTGTGGATGCTTTACCCCAGAGTTTGGTGTTGTCGGTAAACTCGGCCAGTCCGCTTCTGATAGCAATGTCCACATCATTAATGAAGGTGTTGAATAGTGTTGGCCCAAGGACAGAGCCTTGAGGGACCCACCCCAGCGCTCATTCCTGCCCATGGTAGGGGGTCGGATTCGATGATCTGTCTAGATCCCTTCTGACTCATTGATTCTATGATTCTATGACCCACTGGTCACAGGGCACCACAGCAAATGACTTCTGTCCACCACCCTCTGGGTCTGACCACAGAGCCAATTCCCCAGCCAGCAGATCGTGGTGAACCCGAGGCTGCAGTTAGCCAGTTTTGCCAATAGGTGATCATAGAATACCAGATCAAAGGCTTTTTTAAAGTCAAGTTATACAACATCAATCTCCTCTCCCTTGTCCAGCAGATAGGTCACCTGGTCATAAAAGGAAATAAGATTGGTCAAGCAAGACCGACCCACAACAAACTCATTCTGGCTATCCCTCAGGATGTTGCCATCAGCCAGTCTGTTAAGGATGGCCTCCTTAATAATCTTTTCTAAGACCTTCCCCAGAACAGAGGTCAGGCTGATGGGCCTGTTATTTGCCAGATCCACTTTCCTCCCCTTCTTGAAGACAGGCACCACATTGGCCTTCTTCCAGTCTTCAGGCACTTCACCAGAGCACCAGGAGTTCTTGAAGATCCATGGCAGGGGCTGAGCTATGATGCTCGCCAGCTCCTTGAGTACCCTTGGTTGTAAGCTGTCAGGGCCGGCTGACTTGAAGGTGTCCAGCCTCTCAAGGTGTTCCTTCACAAGGTCAGCATTGATGGAGGGTAAGGAATCATCCTCACCTACGTGTTCCTGTCCCGTAATGAGCAGAGGTGCCCCTTGGGACTGGTGAAAAACCGAAGTACCGATTTAGCAAGTTGGCTTTTTCCTGGGCATCAGTTGTCAGTTGTCCCATCTGGTTTAGCGGGGGTCCGATGTTGCCCTTGCTTTTTCTCCAGTTTCCCACATATCTGAAAAAGGAGTTTTTATTGGCCTTGATACTTGTAGCTAGTTGAAGTTCAGTCGCAGCCTGGGCTTTTCTGGTTTGCTCTCTGCAGGTCCAGACCAGAGCAGAATATTCCTCCTTGGAGGTGGATCCAGTCCTCCATCCTTTGTAGGTCTTTCTTTTATAGACACAGGAGGGCTGCTAGTTCCCTGCAGAGCCAAGGGGGCTGCTGTGCCCTTTTGCTGTCTTTCCTCCGAGATGGAATAGACTTTGCTTGTGCAAAGTCCTTTGAGAAGCAACCACTCATCCTGAACTACCCTACCCTTTGGGTCATAGTCGCTTAGGGCCTCACCTACAAGGCTCCTGAGCTTGTCAAAGGCAGCTTTCCTGAAGTCGTGGACTTCTGTATCACTGACTGACTTGCCAGTTTTATGGTGAATGGTGAAGGTGATCAGCTCATGATCACTGTCACCCAGCTTCCTTTGATCGTTAGGTCACTGATTAGGTCATCCCCCATAGCCAGTACCAGGTCAAGTAGCGCTTTACCTCTTGTCAGCCCATCAACTTCTTGCTGACATCCTCACAATCCATATAGTTCAAGTGGGTCTCTGGCACCTCATTGTCCTTCCTATTCCACATTCACTAGGTACAGCATCTGCTCAGGCAGTTGCCCCAGTAGGGTAGCTGAATGCCAATTACCTGTCTTCCACACAGATCTACCTAGAGACACTATGAGGAGAAAACCATAATATTATACTCCACCTTGAATCAGTTCATCTACAGCCCACTTCTGAGTGTGAAAATATCCCTAGAGGGTGCCCTGCCAGTGATGGTCAAGATGCATCATTCCACGTAGACCCTGTCATGCCTTCTTCAATCCTGGACTATGCCCATCTCACAACAGAACAAGAATGGGGTGTAGGTCGAGATGTCCTTCTGGCTAGAGGGGGTGATAGTGGTTGAAGCTGACCTGAGTTTTGGCTCTGAACGTGGGGTAGTATCGTCCCCAGTGTTAGATAACTGCCCAAGGAAATCCCCAAGATTTTGGGCAAGGTCATAAAAACCTGTTGCTGTAGTTTCACTGCATTGAGCTCTGACTGTTAAGATAAAGCCAGCTTGGCTGTATCTATGCATATTGCATAGATATATATGCAACATATTGGCTATATCTATGCATGTTGCAGGAAGCACATCTGTGCATGTGCTTCCTGCTTGTAGTAGAAACCTGGCCTAATGTGTGTAGGTCTCATAGGCTGGATTTTAATCTCCTTGGACACCAATGACTGGAAAGCCTTGTCCTTGTCTGAGCCTAGTTATATCTTATAGCTTTCACAACTGACTCCTAATAAAGATTTAAAGAAAACAAAACAAAAGCCTCATCTAGCAAACAATAAATCTGACTAATGAAGTTGTTGGCTGCTTATTAATGTGTGAGTGGTGTTTCAGAAGCATTGTTGGAAATGCAACTGGGGGAGGCGGGCTAGCATCTGTAGGGCCAGATTTTCAGCTGGTGTAATTCAGTGTGGCCCACTGACTCTATAGGAGCTATGCTAACTTGCATCTGCTGAGGATTAGACTCATAGCCTATAGTAAAATGCCCCAAAGGTACCAGAATGCTCTCCATTAAAAGAAAAGGAATATTAAATGTCACAGTTATTGATGCTTCCTCCTTCTAGTTAACTTATCTCTTTTTCTAGTGTCTTTTATTTTTTTGTTTCCCTTCCTGCTGTTTATTGAAACTATTTGTATGCAAGAGAAAAATAAACCTGCCAAAGCCACTACAGTCCCCTCAGGATTTTCCACTTTGTCAAAAGCTGTCAAGTTCCAGGTGTGAGGAGCGCACTGGCAATGATGTAATTGCCACTGCTATATTCAGCCCCACTGACAAGTTTTAAAATACATTCCTGTGCAAGAAGGAGACTAATACAAACTGTAAGATTAGGAAATGGAGAATGTCAATTAGGACAATGCCGCCTGGGAGAATTGTTTCGCTCATCTTCTGCTTTAACGCATCTCCCCCAAGCACATTGCTGAGATCAGTGATGTTTCCCTGATCTGTGCATACAAGTAAACTTTCCTCCAGCTGTGGCAAGGTTCGTGCTAAATCCTTGCTACAGCAAAATAAAGTTGTGGTATGGTTTCCTTGTCATGAAATACCTGTCCAGTGTCTGCTGTAGGGAGGCAGACAGTATCACCTGCCAAAGGAATGTACCACTTTTCGGCTGAGACACCCTAAACTCAAGTGCCTTGCGGTTCACAGTAATTTCCACTGAGTCATGCCAGCAAGTAAGAACATAAGAACTGCCATTTACTGCATTGCCCAGCCTCCTGTGTCACACATTGACCATTGCAGTTGCCTCTAAGGAAGGGGCTGAGTGGGTCTTTTTATGCTGGAGTGACAAAAAAAGAGCCAGAGAGAGATCCTAGGAATAGCCAAGTTTGGGGTAGAAGTTTAAAGAGAAGTTTACATTGTACTCATGTAGAACTAAATCCCTGGAAAGGAGCAAGTCCAGGCACTAAATTCAAATCCATGTGCCCTGCTGAATAGGGGTGTACAACTTGGATTTGGATTCGGCCTGAATTAGGGACAGTGATTCAATTAATTGATTTGCATCACTGTCCCTGATTTGATTTGGCCAAATCTGAATCTGAAGATTCGATGCTGATTCAGAGAATCAGCAATTCGGCCACAGACACAGCTTTAAATGTTTTTTCTACATACCTTGAGGTACCAGCACAGCTCATGATCACTGCAGTACTGGGGAGCATGGAGCATTCCACAGGAGTAAAGGCGGGGGCCTTCCACATGCTCAGTAGTGAACCTGAAACTGGGCTGGAAGTACTCCCAGTCCACTTCTACATCTGCTGGGAAGCATGCTGGGGGCCCCCCCCACACCTCCCCGGCTCGGCAATCAGCTGCAGGAGGACCCTGGCCACTCCCCCCACAGACCGAGGAGACACCAGTCACTGAGCCAGAAGGTGTGGTGGGGGCTCCCTGAGCACTTCCCGGCAGACCTGGAAGTGCTCCTGGTCCACTTCTGGGTCTGCTGCTGAGCGTGCTGGGGAGCCCGCCGTGCTTTTGTGGGACACTCCATGCACCCCAGCATTGCAGCATTCATGAGCTGCCTGCTACCTGGAGGTATGTAGAAAAAATATCTAAAGCGGTGTCTGTGTCCAAATCTCTGAATTTCTGAATCTTTCCGAATCTCTCTGAATCAATTTGGAGAGTTCCAGTTCGATTTGGAAAGATTAAAGGGTCCTTTGATTCGATTTGGATTCAGAGATTCGGCCACCGAATCGGGCCGAATCTCCGCCAAACCGAAGCTTCTCATAGCCCTACTGCTGGGTATAATAGAAGAGCCAGATCCTTTGTCTGAGCATCTCTCAGAAAGGACACAGGGAGCTATGACTTCCACTCCATAGGAGCTGAGGGCATTTAAGGTCATGCAAGGTTGGGTTTTCTCTCAGCAGTATCATCTCTGTGACTCACCTGGTAGCAGTATGCAGAGAGTGCTCTCTTCTTAGAGAGGTCGTGCAGGGGGGTGGGATGTAGGTTCCTGTGTCAAGTAGCACTTTGTCATGATGGCATGTCATGCATTATAGGGTTAAATAGCTGCTTTATGTTTCTAATTCTTGCAACTGAGACAGACAGGCAAAATTGTTTTCTCATCCTTGAATTATACCTATTGCGATTAGAAAACTGAATACTAAAGCATACAGACAACCCAGTGGCCAAAATTCTCCTGAGATAAAAAAGGATAGGAACCTAGATTTTCACAGATTGAATGTAAAGACATTTCTTTATCTTATAAAACTAGTTGCATTTCTCCAAGGAACTGAAGTTAATTCTGGTTTCGCTCTGATGTTTAATCTTTGTCCCACTGCTTTATTGTGGTAGTAAATACTTCGGTACAAGAATTATACTTGAAGAACTAAAACTTTGAGCCTTTTGTGCCAATCCCTGGATGCCATGAGCACACTGACACTAGGTTCTATAACCCTGCTAAATCTGACAACACACTTATCTTAGCCTTGAAAAGCTGCAAGCATCCAGATAACCCTTATTATTCCATTGCCCTCTTCAGAGAGTTGGAAAAAAAAGGAAGGTCATTTATATCATGTCCAGAAGGGGTTCAGGGATACAGATATTGTACAGTACATTATTAATTGATGGATTCTGTTTTTGCCATTTAATATTGATTTCTCCAGATAACCAGATATCATTAGTTTGATTAATGCCACTGTAGCTTGGAGTAACTTACTGGAACTTTCAAACTGGGACAGCTTGTCAGGA
The DNA here is from genome assembly GCF_052110815.1 of Crocodylus siamensis. Taxonomy (NCBI): domain Eukaryota; kingdom Metazoa; phylum Chordata; order Crocodylia; family Crocodylidae; genus Crocodylus; species Crocodylus siamensis. The sequence goes on along the minus strand of NC_143396.1, from coordinate 280,501,526 downwards.
GGAAAGATAAAATACAGCTCATACTTAGATATCTTTTTATTCAGGCCTGAAAAGCTGCTGCCCCATCTTAGTAGCAAGCATGGGTGTTCTGAGAAAAGGGAAGGAAAGTTACACGCAGAATAGCATCAGCTGATCTTTCTGACGATGATAAACCAACTCAGCCAAGCTAATCCAGATTCCTAACAATGATTGTGACCTTTATATAGAAGGCCTTGGTTGCACACAGACCTCTCCCACAGAGGTGATATTTATATTCTGTGTGGGAGGGAATCAGTATTTGTACTACTTGAGCTGGCTGCAGCAGGAAGGCGTGCACATGTGGGAGCACCCACTATGTGGCTTGGGACACTTGAATAAATGCACCGCTTAGAGCTGAGAATTGGGCCTGCAGCTTGGGAGGAAATGGCTGGATATATTGAGACAGTAACGTGATCTCTTTCTTTTCAGGACGGGAGGGGAGTAAGGGCTTCCTAGAATAACAGTGAGCAGGTTGAGAAGCCTCACTGAGAGCAGCTGACTTGCTAATCAGTAGGGGACCTCAGAAGGAGTGGATATGACAAGTTATAGCCCAGCCCTTGCCTAGTGGTAAGCACTGAGCAGCCCTGTCCCCTCCTTGTTTCTCTCATTGCGTTTGTCGTTGCTCGGGCTGAATGGAGAAGACGGTTTTAAACGGGTCAGACCTCCCCTCCATTTAACACAGGCTGGAAATCCTAGATCAGAAATACTAGTGAGACCTGATTTTTTTTAAACCATAGGCCTGAAATATTGAGAGAAGGAACAATGCAGTGTATTATAAGAGCCATTTGTACTGCACACATCAAGACATGAAGAGAGAAATCTGTCTTCTTTCTCCCAGTACCCTGCGGTAGTTCAGAGTAACTGTTAACCTCACTGACATGTGTCTGGGGGTTACAGACCAAAAAAGGAGTAATGTTAAGGGGCATCTTATCTCTCTCAAGAACTGTCACTGTTCATAAATGTCAAACTTCTTTAAGGCCTAGCTTCTGCCAGAGTAAGGAAATAAATGGGAGTGCTCTAATAATCAGGTATTAGGATTGCTGAGGTATAGATATAGGGAATCTACCTATAAACATACCAACTTCATCTAAATCTAGACAGCAGAAATGGTGGGGCCATTTTAAGTCAATTCTAACCATTGACTCATTGGTCAGGGAGGTGATTTTTTCCTCCCGGTCATTTCTCAGTACAAGATGTCATCATGTATGAGTGAAAAGAAACGGTGACCAGCTCTGCAGACCCCACCATGAGGATGCCTACTCCTCCAGCTCAATAGTAGATCTCGTAAACTGTGTGCCACGTAGGACCCATTGGACTCGGCATGTCCTTCAGTTGTATGGACTACCAAGGGTTATAAGTGTGGGGCAAAATGTTGCCCAGACACATGGGTGACTGGTGCAATCTGAGTCAGGGGGGCATGTGACCCTCTCTCCCCTCATTGACTAGTCAGCGACTGGGGGGTTCCCCCCGTGGCCAATATCGTGGAGTGGGGGAGTCCCCCATGGCTGATCACAGTCGCTTGAAAGCAGCCGTGGAGCTTCCAGATGTGGCCTCAGCCACTTCCGGGAGCACCGCAGCCGCTTTGTGCACCACTTCTTTCTTGCCAGCGCATGCTGGGGGGAGACACGCAACGGCACCGGCACTCCTGCCTGCCCCCTCCACCCGTCTTCTAAGCAGGGAATGTGGCCTAACAGGGGATGCACTGGCGCTCTCAGGGGGTGCATGTGCACCTCCTATGCATTGCCACAGCCCAGGCACATAACCAGCAGCATGTCAATAATGTGCTTGGTATTGCCCAGGTTGAACAAGGGGAGAATTGATCAATGTTGTCTCAGAGAGTCAAGGAAGTAATTTGCAATAAATAATTTAATCAAATTAGGCTGACTTTTTTCTCGTGAACAGACAACAGCATCTTTGAATGTCACTCTTTTTGGACCAACTGCAAATATTCCAAAATTTAAGCAGTTTGGTAGTTTGGGTCAATTAGAAAGGTCACATGATGTTGCATCTGATTTCTGGCTGGGTGGTGGACACAAAAACTTCTGGCACAAGTATATGCGAGAGAACTTTTTGCTAGGCAGCTGAGAGTCACTTTCTGCAAATGCTGTTGCCCTTTATACTCAATCAATCAAATGCTCTCCACCAGCAAATGCAAAGTTCAAAAATATTGTGTAAGATAATTTGTTTTACATTGGCCGTATGACACCTTTGTTACTGCACTGTCATTTAGTATATCTTTTTGGAAGTAGTAAAAGACGGCACAGTAACACCCCATACTGTGCTGTGCTGGCTGCACAGTTATTTTTGGCTGCTATGTTGAAGTAGTGATGCACTATAATAAGGGAGTGCATTGCTACAGCAACATGGCGTGGTGTCACCTTTTTTTGCCAATGATGGTATGGCACCGTACTGCATCGCTACGGTGCCATAGCGTTTTGTGTAGACATGGCCATTATTTCCTCCCAGCCCCCATACAACCAACTTTATGCTTGGACGAGATGTTTAGTTCCATTTTTAGCAGCCATGACCTTGCAAGCCTCTCCTCAGCCACAACTGTCAGCAGTCAACATCATTACTTACTATCTTTAAAACAAAGGAAGAGCTGGTCTGGCTTCCTACCAACTGTTGTTCAGCATATTGCCACACTCTATTATTCTTTCTACTAGGTAAACACTGCTGTCCTCTATTTTTATTGGCATATAGGCCAGGAGGGGGCATGATAAAAACAGAATACTTTTTGCAGACCTGATGAAGGAAATATCAGAGGATTTCACTCACTAGCATAAAATGGGGAACCTTGCATTACTGCATTGGGTCTCTTAGGGTGCTGTGGCATGCCAGGTGACACCATGCAAGGTCAGCCCAGGAAGGGCTGCAGCATGAGCCAACACTTCTGCCTGCTTTAGGGTTATTAGAGAACCTCAATGAGGCAGGATAGCATGTGCATGCTCAGCCCTTCTCAGTCTACCTATGCACAAGGTGCTCGAGGCTCTCTCACCTAAAGGTGTTGGGACCTGGTTGAGAAGCCCTGACATAAGCTGAGGCAGCCCAATAGCGATTCCCAACTGGGTTGCTGTCAAATTAAAAAAAAAAAAAGTTAGGGAGAGGTGCCTGGATCTTAAAAAGGTTGAGAACCATTGCATACCACTGAGTTGTGGAACAAAAATATGCCATCGGATATTTTCCTTTCTGTGGTAGAAATGGGGAAACATTTTAACTCTCTGCCAACCCTTCAAACCAGGAATATTTAAGGAACTCCTGCATGGAAGAAAATAGAATTCAGAGATGTTTAACACCCACTTTTCATGACTTTGAGCTGCCAAAGACTGATAATCCTCCTAGGATCCTGCAGGTAGGATGTAATGAAAACACAGCATAGTAAGACAGGAAACTGTTATCTATTCAGTACAAACTGTTAGCTGAATCAATAAATTACAGACTTCACAACTTCTGTAGGATGAGTTATTGCTGAATTACTTCTCAGGAGAACTACGTCCAATTTTAAACTTCATATACTTTGGCTAGGTATTTATAAGGGACCTGACACCAGGGCTGGACACAGGCATGGGCCAACCAGGCATCTGCTCAGGGCCAGGACAGAAAGGAGGCCTGAAAATGGTAATTAAAAAATTAGTATTATCATTATCTCTGGTGAAGGGGGGCCTGATACTAAAAGTTCACCCAGGACCACCAGGAGTCTAGGTCCAGTGCTGCCTGAGACAGAGGGAACACTGACATGATCAAAGAAAGTTAAGAGGGGAAAATGTCAAGGAGAAATGGAGTTAATTTCCCTTCTATTCTACTCTGGTTCATATATGAGCCTTTGTGGTAGTACAAGTACGAAGGCAATATTTTCAAAAGTGACATGTGAATTTTGAAAACTGACCAAGATTACTTAAGAAGCAGCAGCATAGGACCATGGCCGGGTGCCTGGGGCAAAGTGAAGCGGCAACTTCTGGTTGCCACTGTAAGTGCAAATGTGAACAAATGCTGCTTTTTTTTGTGCCCCAAATTGGTGCCTGGTGCACTTGCTCCTATCACCGCCTCCTAGTTACACCACTGTTAAGTCTGGTTTTCAGAAAGTGCTTAGTTAGTACCAATCACAGGATCACTAGTGGTTTTTTAAAATATTGGTCTGAGAATGGCTAATGCCAGCAAGTGGGAGAGATCTTGGGTTCTCCTGTCTTATACTCTTGTATATATTCTTCCAGACTGCAGGGATGAATAAAAAGATCTACCACTAATAAAGTGGGGTTATTTTTTTCTAGCTGCTTGTCATAGACTATACAATAAGCCATGCTTTTGAAGGAACAAATTGCCATTTGTTTGCATTCCAAAATGATCATAATGGGGGCGGGGAGGGGAGCTGTGTCTTGAACTTATTAAGGATATTTTAAGAGTGGAAAGGGGAAATTTTGTCTTGAGATCTGGAAATGACATAAGTGCCCATAGATTTTTGGCACAGCTGAACTCCTCCAGATGAAGTATGTATGGTTTTGTGCAGTTGTTTGTTCTAGCAATCTGTATAATACTGTGCTCATTAAAAATTAATAAAATAGTGATGCTGTTGCCTGCCTGGCAGTGCTAGTGTTGAAAGATTAAAGCTCAGATACACAATGAGAATTTGCCATGGTGCTGTTGAGTGTTGTCACATCTAACTTTTAGGTGCCCGGCTCAGAGAGTGGCATTCTCAAGCTTCTCCGAGGTGTCTAAGTGTCCATGCAGAGAGTGGGAAAAGTTAGATGTCTAAGAATGGGCTGTGCAATACCTAGTATGCTGAATGGGGCAACAACTATATTAGTTGTATATACTAACTATCCCCCTTCCCTCCAGGCCTTTGCCATCTCTTCGTTTCCAGGAGTTAAACACCTATGAGAGACAGGGATTCAAGCCCCAAACCAGGTTTCTAAGTATAGTAGCCATGGGGACTTACAGTTAAAATGTGTCCACAGCAGCTGGGGGTGATGCCACTGCCCACCTTTTGTGCATCATAGTTCCTCTTATACCACGTGTACTGTTCCCCTGCAAAATTAGCCCTCTCAAAGTCAGGTGCATCTTGTACATGGCAGAGTTGATTTCCATGCTGGAAGGCAGGCATGGGGACAATGGAATGGCTGCTGGGGACCCTGCTCCTTTGCCAGCCACATGATTAGCCAAAAAACACTTCCAATTTGGCAGCAGCTGTGACAGAGTTGAACCTGCAGCTGTGGAACTGCAAGGAGAGGGTGAGAGATGCTGCGGCGTAGACTCTGTCCCTCCTGTGTCCAAACTATATTAAGCCATGGCGGGTTTGTGTAGTGGCAGTTAAAACATGTTTCCAGAAATCTTTTTTCTTCTTTTTGCCTTCTCCAAGCAAGGTGTATGTCCTGGGTACGAGTCCTGTGTTTAGGCTCTCCTTGGCCTAAGGGACTACAAATCCACGCCTTCCATTTTCCAGGAGAGTGCCCTAGTCACTAGGTGATGGGCAAGTCTTCAACACTCTCCTGTTGAATTTGTGCCACTCGGCAAGATTCATGCGGTCAGAAAGAGAGCATAAGAGGATACATCTTTCTGTATAAATGGGTGATGTAGGTGCTCCTGGGGAGTCCCGGATTATGTCCCCCCACCCCTCCTCTTTATGCATTCTTTATGCATTTTAGCCAATACATCTTTTAATGCAAAATGAATAAGCCGTCCCTGGAGCAGTGACCAGAACCAAGAACTGCCCCGTCCTGAGGGAGTGCATTCAGCACTGGGCTCTCTCTTGAGCTCTCTACTTCTTAATCCATGAAACATATATTATATGAAGGGGCAAGTGCTTCCATCTCAGCCTTGTCCCTGGCCTGGTGATTAGAGTACTCTTTGGGAGGCAGAAGTTGTTGAATTTGAACCTCCTTGAACTGAGGAAAGCTTTGAACCTAGGCCTCCCACTTCGTGGGAAGTGTTATAAGCAGTAGGCTATTCTATAAATGCCATCTCTCTGCTCCCCCTGTATTGCCCTGAACTCAATGCTGTTGGTGCCTGCTAGGCAAGCTCAGAGCTCACCGTGTGAACTGGGGCTTACATTGGACCTAGCACACAGACCCCGACTCCATAAATCTCAAACATGCTTAGGCAAAATACAGCACATTCTGCGAAGATGGTGGCAGTCCTACACATGCACAGAATCAAACTTTTAGGTTCCTACACAGCTGTATCAACAGCGACTTGGCTATCTCAGTACTTTTTTTTGGATCTGGCCCTAAATGACTTGAATCAAGGTCATGACAAGTCTATGGCAAAAAAGCCAAGAAATGAACTTAAACAGCTGATCTGGGTATCAGCTACTGTCTTATGTGTGTGATCTCTCAATGGAAAGATCATGAACAAAGTCCATGGAGGGAATGATGCAAGTTCATAGGGTGGCTACTAAAATTATTTCTACTCAGCCAGGGAAGAAGCCAATCCCATAGTGTTTTTGCAAAAGCCCCAGTTTTCTAGATATCATGATCCCTGGTTTGAGTTTAGGTTTGCACAGCAAAACTCAAATTCAGAAGTAGTTAGTTTTTTTTTTTTTCCTTTTGAAATAATGGCAACCCTAATTTCTTCCCCATTTCTTTTAAAACTTAGATGGATAAATAGTTCCAGCTTATTCCAGTGCCTTGCCTGGGACTCTGGGGACTCTTACAAAATGGGACTCCTATTCCAATCATTTCAGCCTTAAGTTTTGCTAAACCCCAAACCAACTTCATGTGGTTTTGCAAAACAAAGCCCTTTCCCATTTTTCCCATAGCTGTTCCCAGCAACCCCCACATGTGCATATTCACAAAGAGCTGGTCCCAATGCTTTCATGGCTAAAGTCACTAGTAGTCAGGAAATGGGGGTTCAATTCCTGGCTTTACTGAAGGCTTGCCATGACCTTGGCCAGCTTGCTTCATCTTATTGTGTCTCAGTTTTCAATTTATAAAATGGTGATATCAGTGCTTCCCTTCACCCAACCCTTGTTCATTTAGTTTGTAAATTCTTTAGGAAAATAATTCCTCTCCCTCTCTCATTCTCACCATATGAAATGTCATTCCCAGGAGGCTCTGACTTTGGTTTGGGACTATAGGCATTGCTTTAATATAAGCAACGCTCCCTAAATAATATTTGTAAACGTATATACTGCTTGGTGTTTTCTACCTCATTTTAAGGGTGCTCTAATAAAGCGTGTGCGCCTGCTGTCCTGATGGGATATCAGTTTCATCAGAAATAGTTGTGTTAATTGGGATCAGAGGACAAGCTTCTCAGACATTTCCCATGTTCATAGCTGGATTCAATACATGCAGCCTGTCACTTCCAGATGCAGGAAATGAATGGCTTTGTTTTATGTGGTAGATACAAGGCAACTACAAGCCTGAGTACTGGCAAGTGTTCATATAACAAAGCCTCTCATCTGAAAGGGCATCCAAAAGAAAAGAACACAATATATTCAGAGCAGGCTGAAACAAAGGGGAAGCAGATGCTTGGGGCAGATCTGGCTGTGGAAAAGTGGCTAGTGGAGGCCCTAATCCTGCAGTGGCTGATAATTTTAGTCCAGATTCTTTCACCCACCATCTGGCTGCTCCCCCGGTCCAGCGTTCTTGGAAAGGCTTGGTTCCTTTTCACTTATCCTGACATGCCTGCTCTGCATCAGGATTACACTGCAATTTTCTGCTCCTAGGTGAAGGAGTTGTCTTCATGCAGATTTGAAGCCAGAAATTTTTGACAGATCCTGGATGCTGACCGAGGGCAGTCACAGCTGAGTGAATAATAGACAGAGATGGGAGACGGGGCAGTCTCTTTGCTCCACACTCCCCACGCTCTAATGTTTGGCCATTCTTCTCAATCAGGGCTTTATGGAGGCTTATAAGATTATATCCCCTTCAGCTCCACCTCTGCCTTGGGCCAAGCAACTTTACTTCTGCCCTCTAGCTCAAAGTTTTCTGGGACTTTTGGACGTCCCTACAGGAAGGAGAGGAAAGAGCGTGGTTTCTTATTTGCTAAGCAACCACAAATCCTTGACTTGTTTCTATGGCACGCAGGATTACAGGGTAGTTTTCCATCCTGCTACCAGTCATGCCCAGGAATTAGATTAGCTTCCAAAAACAGATGCATTCAATCCAGGCTGACCACACACAGCCATGTACATTGGCTGCCAAATAGGCCTACGGCTGCCATTGATCTTTATTGTGCTAGGGCTACTTGCCCATCCTATGAAGCCCTGCTTCCATTGGCTGCTTGGACATACGATCCTAATCTATACCATGGTTGTAATGATCCCATTATTACTGAGTATTCATTTTGCGGCCATGCCTACCTGTTGCCTCTCATATTTGAATTAAAAACACGCCAGAGGAAGAGCCCTGTTGATACACACTCATAAAGCATTTAGCTCAGAGCGTTACTGTTATGTGCACAATTGAGTCTACTTGCAAAATATCACACAGCTTAACTTCAGGTACAAGATGTGAGGGTCCAAAGTTGTTCTTGTGGCCATAACATTGACTTCCCTAGAATCATGCTTGCAATAACGTTATTTCAGTATTGTCTGTAGTTTGGTTAATGCAGGGGTGGGCAGGATGCGGCCCACTAGGTCATTCTATCTGGCCCGCGGGGCCCCTAAAAAATGTAGAAAATTAATATTTATCTACCCCCGGCTGCCTATCATGCAGCCCTCGATGGCTTGCCAAATCTCAGTAGGTGGCCATCTGCCCAAAATAATTGCCCGCCCCTTGTTTAGCTTGTCATTCCCCCTCATTTTTGGATGCAGGTAGTAAGACTTCTGGGAGATTTACAAGGTGCTATTTTTTTTTTTTTGTCGTTTGTTATAAAGCTTCTGTATCACCCAGGCAGTCTAGTGGCAGCACCAAGATCTTCCTTGATGAAGGAAGTTCAAGTTCAGACTCAGATTCCTTTGCTTTTGGGGCAGCGGGGGCAGGAATGCTGTGGAAACCGCTGAGTGAGTGGGAATATCTACTAAGTAATCAATGCAGAGTGGTATTATGGGCTTTGGGGAAAGTCACATGCAACTCTGTTCATCCAAAAAGACAGTTGCCATCACTCTGAGCCTCTCCTGGCTATTGGCTTTGGTTCCTCTCACTCGCGGCTTTGGATGTACTCCCTCTCGGCAGGTGACCATGCCCTGGCTTCTCTCCAGAGCTGCCAAGATTCAGCCAGAGGGAGATTTGTACAGAGCTGGAAGGGAGTTTTGCAGCTCTGTAAATTCTCAGGCCCAAACCGTTCCCCTTGATTAGTGGCAGTGTGCATTGTGTGCCCTGATATCAAAATGATGAATGTTGTGCTGACTTAGACAGCGAGTATTCCTGTGTACTGAATAGTTTGCTGGGAAGTAACTAATGGCAGATGAGCAAATGGGGCTGTGATGACATTTCAGTGTCCACAATGTTTCCATCCACAAAGTGCAGTAGTTATGCATCATTTTAGCGGTGACAACAGATAAGCATAAACTATCTGTATCTTAGAAATCAAAAAGAGACAAAACATTAAGGGAATGGATAGGCAGTGGGTGTTCAAGGGCAGCGAGTCATCTGCACAGCAGATATAGCTAGCAATGAAGAATACTAATAATTAGGCAACATATTTCAAAAGTTCAGCTCCTTCCTCATTCCCCAAATTATCTTTTTTGCTTCTGGCGTATTTTAAATGACTGTTTTGGATGAAGTGGTAGAGACAAGAAAATCCAGCCAGGGAAAAGGACCGCATAGCAAAGAATAAGAAAACTCAGCTGTAAAACTTACCTGGACCCAAAATGCCCCCAGTTAAAGTTAATATGATATCAAGGCTACTAAACAACTCAACTGGTGAGAGAGGCAAGACGTGATCACTGGATGAGGAGACCAGCTAAAATCAATAGCTCCCAAACTCCCTAGTCTCCTTGGCTAGATATAGACATTCAAAAAGCCCAAGGAGGAATCAGTCTAAGTTACATGGTTTTCTGCAAGCTGTGTCATTTAATTGGTAGGGAACAGGACACATGTTCACCCTCTGGTGGGGAGGGGGCAAATCTTAGACCAGGTTCCACCATTTTTAAATCAGTCTGTGTGGGCCGAACTTCTGTTACAGGTATAGACCTGTTTCTGATCACTTATACTAGTAAAAGTATAATGTCTGTACCTGGACTTTCATATTTGGTGTGTGCCCTTCCTTAACTCGAAAGTCTCCAATGGGTAAAATTCCAGTCCTGGTAAAATATACGAGTGATGCAATGGAAAGCTAATCCAAAACTCTCTCTTTGTAACTGGGATTGCCTTGGATTGAAAGCTGAGCGATAACTGAGCCTGAAATTTCAGTTTCAGGTCTAATCCCTGCAAAAAAAAAGTTCTGACTTGTTTAAATTGAGCATTTCTAGGGGATACAGATATGAATAGAGTTTAGATTCCAAAATGTTCAGTCTCCTAAAATATGGGGCCTCAAGGGAAATACAGCACATGGTCTGTTTTCAGTAATTATATTTTTCTGGGGAAATAAGCCTCAGCGGGGTGTCTTCTCTCTCTCACTGTCAGCTAGGCACTGCAAACTAACCATGTTCCCCTAGGAAAGTCTCAAATACATAAAGCCTATGACCAACATTTCTTGTCTCTCTTAAATAGATTCTAGTTGCTTAGCTGAACTGGCCTTTAAACTGCTTGTAGTTGCATTGGTGATCTGAAACTAGCTATTTTGCATGTTCTAGTTCCTGGTGTTGTGGGTGACTGGCCTCTATTACCCTGGACTCCATCAGGCCAGCGCGCTGTTTGCTCTGATCAGCGTTATGCTTGACAGCCTCTTAACTGTGACCGGTGCAAACCGCCATTATGATCCATGTGCATTTGGTCATCACAGCATGGTATCAGGGTGATTAGGATTGTAGTTAGAGGGTAAATTAAAAACTCCCAGCAGTTTCCTATGTGAAGATACTACTTACAGGCATATTTTTGGCTGCATTACTGAAAAAATGCTGTTAGTTATACATGTGAATACATGTTAGATTGAAACCCCTGGTGAGAATTTTTATTAACATACAAATATGTTGAGGCGCTTATGCTCCTTAAAATGTAATGAACTATCTTCGGAGGATTAAAGATGCATAATCATAAGAATTAGAGGCTTGTGCATTTAATTCTTCTAACCTGGTTTATGTTGATGTTGCTGCAGAGGAATAATTGCTGGTTTGCCTTCACAGTTTGGGTTTGTGCCACCAGAAGAACACATTGCTGGGTTGTATTTTGAAACTTCAGATCTGGTGGGTTTGCAGGAAGCCAAACCCCAAAGGATGCCTTTGTTTTGCTGCTGTCACAAATGCCCTGCAGATGTAAAGATTTGTTATAGACAGCTTCATTCCACAGGCAAGAGGGGTTGTGAGGTGTGAACAATGAAGATACAAACCATAGACGTTATGTAAAGCACTCATTTAAACACGTAGCATGTCCACAAAGCCCCACAGACATCTGACCTCCTGATTTAAGGAGCATAAGGCGACTGGGCACCCTGCGTGTGGCCTGGGGGAAGGCTTTTTATTAATTGTATTGCTGGTAGTGTGAAGGCCGCCAGTCTTGCAAAGTGCACTACAACATGAGTTAATGATGTACTACTTTCCTGAAAGGAGACTCCTGGGGAAGTTTTTCCTCCCAGGCTTGCGGTGTTCCCTGTTCAACAACCATTTGGTCTCATTTGAAGGAAATGCTGAAACCATCCATGACAGGATGCGGTTGCTCAGGGGCACTTCCTTCCTAGCAAACTGCTTGGTCAAGCCATTGGGTAGCTCTGAGGACTTCAGAGGAATCATTTGCTTCCTCTTAGCATGGCTTCTTACAAAGTAAGAACAGAGAAGGGAGAGCAGCTGAGGCAGTGGGATAAGGCCATGGGCAGGAGGTCCCTGTCGCATGAATTCCTGTTGAAGGCACCCAGTAATTCTATTGCTTGGGCTCTTCCCTGCAAAATAAATGGGGCAGGAGATTGGATGAAGTCTTTGGGTAGATTCATAAGCTTAGTCTGCTCCTGTGTTCATGGCATGAAGGGAGTAAAGAACGGCTATAACTCCCTATAAGCCACTGCTTCTGTGCTTCTCTTTCCTAATCAGCCGGAGGGGAGGGGAGTTATGTCAGGGACTGGAAGGGAAATGGCCAGAGTGAATATTAGTGGCATTTGATTGGATAGTGGCAATATTTTGACAGAATAATTTTCAAAATAATTTGAAAAATGTGCCCCTTATATTTTTGAATGTATTTTCCTTACTCTAATTAGGTTGTCATAGTGATGCTGAGCTCTTTGCACCCTTGGTACATCAGCCCTTTAGAAAAGCAGCTGAGCTCATGTTGTCTTGGTGCTCGCTTCTCTTCAAGTAAACTGGCACTGTTGTGCTGCGAACCACGGGGTGGCTCTGCAATGCGTCTTTTTCTCTTAGTGCATGAGTAAATGCTTCATTTTTGAAGAAATGCTGCACTGTTTTTAGCTTCGCGATTTTGATTTTGAGGGAGCTGTAGCAAGCAGCAAGAGGCTTTGATAAGTCAAACTTTCCTAAACTTCTCTACCTAGAGGGAATTCCCGAGGCAAAATTGCTCTTTGGAAACAGGAGATTAGTGTTTTCTTTGAGATTCCCGAAGGAGGAGATTTTGCTACATATTTGCTGTGACCACCCAGTTACAAGAACTGTACTATTTGTTCCTCCAATATGAAGATGACATGTAGGGCCTCAATAACTGCTACCCTTTGGCAGACCAGTGATAAAGCATCCTCATGTGACCTGTTTCAAAGTGTATTGAAACCAACAGGAATCTTTCAATGAGATCTAAATCAGGCCCTCATATTTTGATGCTGCACAAAGATGCTTTTAATGTCAACTCTTTGGCCCAGAAAAAAAAAAAGCTGATAAAAATATCAAGGGTCATTAAAGGCTGACTTGCATTTTGGATGAATCTGACATTTTGTTATAAGCTGACATTCATCAGTACCTCTTTTCAAGTAATAGGAAAGTGGAATCACATCAGGTTTCTTCATGTCACAAACATGAAGACAAGGCTGCCTTAAGCAATGAATGGATGAAAGCCACTGTCATACTTGTGTAGACCTTGCACCTATGACCTTCACTGCTTAAGTCTTGGACTTTCAAGAAAGTTTTAAAGGATTTAAAGTCTTAAAACCATTGAAATTTCCTGTGGATTGGGTGCTTGACTCCTTTAGGCAAGTTTAAAACCCCAGCATCAATGTATATAAATGTCAGTGCAAGAACTCCAGTCATCCCATCTCCATGCTTAAAAGCTATTTTATCAGCAATCCAGTTGTGAACACTAGCTCTGTTCATTTTCCCTGCCATTTGATCAAGTGCTAAATGAGATATTAAACTCCAGAGAGTGAGCCATCTTAGCTACCCGTCTTTGTTCTGGTAGTTCACTGCCAACAGAGAACAATAAAAAAATATTCATGCTTTACATTCATAACACAGACAAATAGAAAATAAGTGCTTCACATGCCTGGCTAGCTTGGTAATGCTAATATGATTATCTCATTGAACTTTTGTGTTTTAGCTTAAGGGTAGCATTGTCTTGCTGAGGCATGATAAACATAAGAAATCAGATACTTGGAAGAAGAGTAGGAAGACTGTGTTGGACAACCCCTCATTTTGTGTTAGCAGTTTTACCAATCAATATTTGTTTCCTCTAAGGGTGCGCCTTTAATCCTCCTTTATGCTTGCAGGGATTGAATTTCTTAATCTCCCTGGTCTGTTACAAATTACCATATTTTCTTAAATCCAACACACATCTTTCCCAAAAAAATTCCCTCCCCCTCCCCGCCCAAATTGGGGTGCATTTATTAGGAAGAGAAACTGATTTTTCTGACTGAAATGGAAACACCTGCTTTGATTCATTGCAGCAGCTGTTGCATTACTATTCAGACAGTTGAGAGAGTTAGTTGTCTAATGGCTCATTGTTCTTCACTCCGAAGCGGTTAACAATTGTTTCTTCTTTTTAATGGTATTGATGTTCCATGAATTCAGCTAACCTTTCTTAGAGCAATTTTGCTATCTGCTAGCTGCCACCAATCTCTCTTTTCCTATTTCAGAACCTTAAGACTCTTCTACTTTTTCCTAAATCATCATAGTGAACGGATCTGTGTCACCCTGGTGAGAAGTGGGCAGTGGTGCCCTGCAGGGCTCAGTGCTCGGTCATGCACTTTTTAATATCTTTATTAATGATTTGGATGTGGGGGTGAAGTTCTCACTGGCCAAGTTCGCAGATGACGCCAAGTTATGGGGAAGCATGGTCATGCTTGAAGATAGGCTACAGATACAGGTGGACCTAGACAGGCTAGCAACTTGGGCAGATAGGAATCTGATGAAGTCCAATGTTGAGAAATATAAAGTGCTCCACCTTGGGACGAGCAACCCTCAACACATCTACAGGACTGGTGGCACCAAATTGACTATCACCATGAATGAAAGGGACCTGGGGGTAATAACAGACCACAGTACGAATATGAGTCAGCAGTGTGATGCTGTAGCCAGTAGGGCAAAGAATATTCTGGCATGCATCAATCAATGAATCTCCAGCAAAACCAGGGAGGTGATTCTTCTGCTATACTCAGCACTGATGAGACCACAGCTAGAGTACTGCATCCAGTTCTGGACACCAGATTTTAACAAAGACATGGACAAGCTTGAGAGAGTCCAAAGAAGAGCTACCCATATGATCAGAGTCTTAAAAGGCAAGCCATATGAGGAAAGGCTGAGGGGTCTGGGACTCTTCAGCCTGAGGAAAAGAAAGCTGAGAGGCGACCTGGTAGCAGCTTACCACTACACTAGGGGAATACATCAAGGGCCTGGTGAGCAACTGTTCACCAGGGCAACCGAGGGGAAAACCAGGAGTAATGGCCACAAACTCCTGGAAGATCAATTCAGGCTCAACATTGGGAAAAACTTCTTCACAGACAGGGTGTTCAGACTGTGGAATAAGCTCCCTCAAGAGGTGGTACAATCGCCTACCCTGGAAATCTTCAAGAGGAGACTAGACAGTCACCTTGCTGGGGTCACCCGACTCCCAGTTATCTTTCCAGCTTGGTGTAGGGGGCTGAACCCTGTGATCTTCCAAGGTTCCTTCCAGCCATACTGTCTATGACTCTATGAATCATAGTTCCACCCATGGAAACTGGTCTTCAGCAACAGCTAGTTTCTCATCTTTAGTTAAGCAGGAAAGGGAGGGTGAGTCAGCTGAAGATCAGACTCTGTCCCTGCACAATGCAGCCAAAACTCTGGAAAAATCTTTTTTTCTTCACTCTTTTTTCCTTCAGAAACAAGGTGCACATTATATTCTGGAGCATGTTGTATGAAAAAAAAATTGTGTTATTCTGGATTCTACAAGAGAAAAGAAAGAGAATGGATGGGCAGCCAAACAATAAAGAGCTATGTTCTGTCCCTCATATCTGACCAAAAGACTTTATGTGGTTGGATCCGCCTGGTTGGGATTACTTTGGGATTGGCCATTCTATTGTATCTCAACTGAAGGACCCTTATCTGTGTGAGCCAGATCTGTGGGGCCCCAGTGCTCTACGAAGGAGAAGCATCAGATTTGGCACTGGCTGCAGAAGTCTGGAAGATTGCTAGTGTGTGGGACTGTTGACAAGAGACAAAACATAGTTGACAAGAGTGGGTAAATGCAAGATGGGAGACACAGGACAGGAAATAGGGGAGTTGAGGAGGCTAAAGTCTATTCATAATGTTTGCTTATCAGGGAAAAGTTGGGAGGGTGTCATAATTGCAGAGACAAATATACTGGTTAATTGTTTCATACTGGCAGTGCTTCCCCAGTTTTCAAGTGCTAAAACTCAGAGCTTCCATATGCATTAGGGAGTCATTTAAGCAACATGGGGACCTCATGAGTCATTGTGCACAGCCCTAGTTTATCATGGTAGCCATACCATATTATCCCAACAAGGATGAAGATTTTCATAGAGGTAGGACAAAACGTTGAGGTATTACCCCTGTACACTGGACTTCCTATGGGGCAGATGTGCTGCA
This sequence comes from Crocodylus siamensis, assembly GCF_052110815.1. NCBI lineage: Eukaryota > Metazoa > Chordata > Crocodylia > Crocodylidae > Crocodylus > Crocodylus siamensis. Next base: position 280,485,520 of record NC_143396.1, on the reverse strand, counting down.
AATGGAGACATGCTCTATAGAATCAAGACTTCAGCTATTTGATGGCCCTTTAAGGTAGGTCAGGGAAATAATTCCTTTTACCCTTTCCCCTCCACCTTCTCCTATGAATCTTTTTCATTAAATGATCAAATCCTACTTGTCCTTATTACTTCTATTGGGAGGTGTTCTGATAAATTTACTCCTCTGATCATTAGAAACATTTTCATTTCCAGCCTAAATTTATTCATGACCAATTTATATCAATTTGCTGCTGTTCCATGGCAAAAAATCCATTTGGCCAATAAAAAAAAAAGTAATTTCCAGTTGGGAAAACTGTAACAATGTACATCTTTTTGGATAATCTCCACCCAATTTAGGAATGTTTTGTTTTGTTGAACTGAGCTAAAATATTTTCTTTCACATCATCAGGAACAGCCTTATAGCAGGGAATGGGGGAAAAAAACCACCTAGCTACTCTTAAGATGGAGCATCATCAGTTTCTGAAAGGGATTTCATGATAGCAGGGCACTGGACTTGATGCCCCAGGACCTGCCTTCTATCCCTATATTCTAATGATTTTCCTGGAACTGCATCTTTCATTGCAAAATTTTTTCAAAGGAAAAGTCCCAAGTTATCCAGCTCCTTAATGACCCTTTCAGTGTCATCTCTTGCTCTTAAGAGAAAAAAAATGCTATTTTTTTTGTGGATCACTACATTCCTATCTCTAGAGTAGCTTTCCTCGCAGCTCTAAACAGAGTGCTAGCTACAGCAGCAGAGTTAGCAAGTCTTGCTGTAGCTCCAGAAAGTTGAGTTGAGCCGTGCTCAGGACTCTGACCAAGGGGACTCAACAGCATCCAAGTGTGATGCTGGCTAGGGCTGTGTGAAATGGGCCTTATTCAATTCGGATTTGAATTTGGCCCGAATCAGGGACAGTGATTCAATCCGTTGATTCAGATCACTATCCCTAATTTGATTTGGTTGAATTCGAATCTGAAAATTCGACGCTGATTCGGACACAGAAACAGCTTTAAAAGTTTTTTCTACATACCTTGAGGTAGCAGGCAGCTTGTGATGGCTGCGATGCTGGGGCACATGGAGCATCAGGAGTGCGGGGCAACAGGAGTGCGGGGGGGGGGGCTCCACGTGCTTGGCGGTGAAGTTGGAAGTGGACTGGAAGTACTTCTGGTCCACTTCCAGGTCTGCCAGGGAGTGCGCTGGGTCCCTCCCCACCCCCATGCATCCACGGCTCAGCGACTGGCAGCAGGGGGATCCCAGGTGCCCCTCCAGACCCAGGAAGCACTAGTCACTGAGCCGGGGGGGGCGCAGGGGTGCCCCGTGCACACTCCCCAGTGGACTGGGAAGTGCTTCTGGTCCACTTCTAGGTCTGCTGCCAAGCGCGCTGCGGAGCCCCCCAAGTTTCTGTGGGACGCTGCATCTGCCCCAATACCACAGCGTTCAGAGCCCCTGCTACCTAGAGGTATGTAGAAAAAAATTTAAAGCTGTCTTTATGTCTGAATCGCTGAATCTGTCTGAATCTCTCTGAATCGATTCAGAGAGATTAAAGGGTCCTCTGATTTCGTTTGTATTGGGAGATTCAGCCACTGAATCAGGCTGAGTCTCTGCCGAATCGAATCAGGGAATGAAGCTTCTCATAGCCTTAATGCTGGCCATAGCATTCCCTTGTGTGCCATTGGCAATAAAAACCAGTGGGCCTAAACTATGGTAGCCTGATGGGTTGTTAAACTTGGATGGATCTTCCTATAATCCATGTGTCCTGAGCGTCTGGGCCAAGGGCTGAGGGAGTCAAAGGAGCCCACAGATAGGAGAGCTGGGTGAACTGTGTGGTGGGAAGGACCCGAATGGCAGGTGTGTGGCTGAGAGGCCTGTGGCTTCTGGCCAGTCAGAAATTGGATCTAAATTTTGGGCTTTATATGGAGCTGTGCTGAAGGCAATGAAAAAAATCCCTTAGCTCTCAGTGGGTACTAGCAAGCTCTTTGTGACCTTCTCTAGCCCTTTCAGGCCTTCACAACATTCAGTCCTATTTGATGCCAATATATCCAAGTTGGCTTGAAGAACTTAACCCTGGCTGGCCAAATTGATACTCATCTCCATGTGTTTTGAAACCTGCTGTAACCTGGGCACCTTGTTCGATCTCTGCTGTAGTTGTATGCAGGGAGATATAGCCACAGGGAGGTGCTCTATATTCCGCTTAATCCAGACTCTCTCCTGGCTTGTTTCAAAGTATTTAAAACCCCAGTAGATTCCTGGTAGAATTAAAGAGCTTAATGCACTAGTGTATGGTAAAATCAAATTAGCCATTTACCATTTTAATATTATATGTAATAAAAAGGCAAGCATAAACCATGCACAGTAACTAAATTACCTTATATAACTCAATGTAAAAAATCCCGTAAAAGTTCTTATTGGAAGTATAATAAAACAATATGGTCGTTAATTATGTAACATAGTAAAGCAGATACAGAAATCACAAAGGACTAACAAAGTAGCCCAAGTGTTTAGTGTAGACAAAAGCCAGTAGAAATGGATGTATTTCTTTTTACTTAAATTTGTGTTACAATCATGTAAAGGGGTTCCAGTCAATGCTAGTGACACAGTTTGGTACTTTACTGAACCCAAAACTATGCTGGGCACTTCACAAGTGCATGGGAAGGGTACGGTCATAGCCTCTGCCTGGAAAATTTTAGCACCTAATGAATGGGAATAAGCCAGTACATATGCTCAATTCCCTTCAGAAGCACTTAAAGTTTGAGTTGTGCACCCCTGGTTTATGGATAGTTATTTGCAAGGTACACTTCCCAGTGGAGGGCTACCACTAGTGGGATCGGATTTGATGTAAGCTCTCAGTATGTTTGCAAGCAGGAAACATACAGGCAGACATGTGAGCAAATGAATGGATCTCTGAGCAGTGAGGACACAGGACTTTTTCATTTAATACACCAGTTAATAAAGAATAATGGCAACCTAATGGGACTGTACTGGTAAGATGCATGTTGTGCTTAAACACATGCTGAAAAAGCTTATTTAAATTGACATGACCTAAACACACGATTACAGTGAAGTAAGTGCTTCCCAGCTGTCCTGAGCTCATGCGTTTGGGTCCTGAATCATAAAATAATAGAGACGTAGGGCTGAAAGGGATCTCCATAGATCATCTAGTCCAACCCCCTGCCTGAAGCAGGATCATCTCTGTGCAAACCATCCTATACCACTCCATTTTATAACCTGTTAACAAAACTACACAGTCAACCTGACCAAAGCATGAGACATAACATCATAACCTGACACTGGTAGGGCAGAGGGACCATGGCAGCCAACGTCTTGCTGCTGCAAAATTGTTAAAATATGCAAGAGAGATCCATGGAAGAGGGCCACATCCCCACTACAGAAGAAGGGGAAAACCCCCATAGTCTGTACCAGTCTGACCATTGGATAAAATTTCTTCCTGACCCCAAATATTGTGATTGATCTGACCATGAGCAGAGGGCAAGACTTTCAAGACAGGAACTTTGCAGTTTACATCCCAGCAAGAGCACTGGCATGCCCCAGGCACCATCCCCAGCCATGGCTGTTGCCAACACCCAACGTCTCTGACAAACCGCCCCCCCCACCGTCTGACACATGTAGCAACAGATGAGAAGGAAAAACATTCCTTCTCATCTCCATGTTGCAACCAGCAAAGCCCACAAACCAATGTATGTCCAACCTTTTCTTGGACACTCTTCAATGATGGAGATTCCAAAACTTCCCCAGGCCATCTGTTCCACTGCCTCACAATTTCTAACAGTGGACAAGTTTTTCCTGATATCCCATCAAAATCTACTTTGCTGTAACTTCAAGTCATTAGTCTGCCCTCCTCTCTAGACCAAGAGAGAAAAGGTGTTTTGTTTTTCTCCAATATAGCAATCCTTTAAGTATTTAAAGACTGCTGTCTTGTCCTCTCTTAAGCACCTTTTCTGCAAGCTGACCACGCTTTCAACTTCTCTTTGAATGAATTGCCTGCCAAGCCCTTTATCATTTTTGTTGCCTGCCTCTGGACTCTTTCTAACTTCTCCAGTTTCTTTCTAAAATGTGGAGCCATAACCCCCAGATCCTTCTTTGTAGTGCTGCCAGGTGTCGCACATTTTGTAGTTATATTTTGGATTATTCTTCCCAAGGTGCAGTGTCTTACATTTGTCAGCATTAAACTTCATCCTGTTATCACCAACGCAGCTTTCTAATCTGTCAAGATCTCTCTGAATTGTGTCCCTGTCCTCCAAAGTGTTCGCTGTCCCTTCCCAGTCTCATGTCATCTGCAAACTTGCACAAGAAGCTCTCAATCCCATCATCCATATAATTAATAAAAAGGTTGAACAGCCCTAGGCCCAGGACAGACCTCTGTGGGACTCTACTCAAAACCTCCCACCATTCTGACATGGGTCAATTTTAATTACACTTTGCTTGTGGCTATTGAGCCAGTTGTGTATCCACTAGGGCTATGCGAAGCTTCGGTCCCTGATTTAATTAATCAGAGATTCGGCCTGATTCAGTGGCCAAATCTCCAAATCTGGAAGTGGCTCAGGATCTGTGCAGAAAATGGCAACTCAGCAGAATAGTTCTCGTGTTCCTGTTTATCAACATAAGCAAGTCTCTTGATTTGTCTACCATTTTGTCAATTCCAGACCTATTGATTTTGTTTTTCCCTGTATACTCTAGATTTTTGCATTTTCTTGGGAAAAACATAAGTAATCTAGTTCTCCTTTTTGATTCCAGATTGAAAGCTCAGTGTTTGGCGGGTTTCATGTGAAATAGGCATGTAATTTGTGTGTCTTGAGAACAACTTGTAGCCTAAAGGTATCTTCCCTAACCTTGGCTTCTCTCAAAATTTACATGATGAAAATACAGATTCTCCCAGTTTCTACCACAACACAATTCTGCACAATACTTTTTCTTTTTTCTTTTTAACATCTATGTTTCTCAGATTTTTCATTTCATTTTATTGCAACCCCAAACATATTGATATTTGATATGAAAACTTCTTGGGGACCCTGAAGACCTTAAGACTGTTTCTTAAGCTCAGAGAGTAGACATTTTTGTAGAGGAAACCCTCCCAAAGCCCACAAGGTCTTATCTTTTTGATCTAATACAACCAAAAGAAATTTGCTAACTTTTCTAAGAACATTAGATTGCATGTTGTAGAAAGTGGTTTTCTTCTCCCAATTCAGGAGTTCACTGATAAAATAGAGGCTTATCCTCTTCTTTGTTCTGATGTGCTTGACATCAAGCAAGGCGCAAGCAGCAATAATGAAAATATTGATAGAAGATTTTTTTTTTCTATCAACCACATATGGTTCCTATCAGATGCTTTAGAGTCCCCAGTAATGCATGCAGTTCAATTCCCACATTCTGGTTTGTGTCATAACACAGATTTAAAATGAAAAGGCATGTGCTTTGGATAATTTGTGCCTGAAATATTGCAAATGTATGCAAATTTGCAGCCTACTGCTTGGATGTCACAGGTTGCTGGTGGTTATGGGAATACGAGGTTGACAGAGAATCATGATGTCATTCTGTATCAAAGAATCATGTTCTCTATCTGATAGTTTGAGGAAGCAAATGTATGAAATCAGATAGTGCCAAACAGTCGGCTCATCACATCTCAGTATTAATGTTAATAGGCCTATCATATAGTCTCTGCAAAAATGTTCAAATTACCTGTGGCTAGTTCTCAGGGTAATGTAATTCAACAAATAATTAAAAGTGAGAAATGAATGCAAATACGTATGACTAGACAGCAGTCAGATTAATCCATTTCTGTATTTGGGGCATTTTTGGACAGGCATGAATTTTCTGTTGGCAAGTGGAGACTACAACAACTCAGTGGTTTTCATTACAATGCACTTTGTTGGCAGTTCATTTCTGTTACCATTCATTTGGTGGCATAAAATGTTTTAATCTTACAGCATTTAATTCCTCTTTGCTTTTAATTGAAAAATCAAATCTTGGCCTGGATCCCCAACCAGACCCATGGAGTGCACCATGCAACTCATGAGGGCCTTTATGCTTCTTGATCCTGGGATTGCCATGTACTGCCGAGTTGGCCCTTTGTTTTAAACTGGAGCAGGGCAAGGATGAAACATCACGGACTGTCAGGGACTGTGCAGGGCTTGATACAGCAGATGGGAAATACCAGTGCTGTGGGACTCTGTCCTGTAGCCATATCTCTTACAGCAAGCAGCAAGGTTGTGGATGCAAATAGGTAACTGTCTTTCCTCCTGGATGATCTCTTTAGAATATTCCAATTGTTGAACAGGGTTAATGAGGTTAGCTGAGGACCTCGGTGCACAACGCACAAGCTACCCAAACTTCAGGTAGTGAAAAATTACAAGGAAGAGATGGTCTAAAAGAATCCCCTCAATATGAGGCACCCTATCACTCATGTAAAGAAGTCTATGCTCTGATTCTCCATTTGGATGTGTCCATGGGCTGACTGAAATATTTTATTTTTCCCAGCAAGAGGGGTAGGGTGCAGGGAGAGAAATGACAGTGTGTGGCATACTAGGCAGAAGCACAGATTCTGTTCCTCTGTTGAAATCTCTCTACTCTTTAACTTTGATCTGTAATTTCCCAAATTTGTAATAAATCAAATCTATTCCATGTAATGGTAACCCATTTTATATTACTCAATAGCCCAAAGCCTTAAATAACCTGTGGTTAGATACAAAAATATTATACTTGCTTCCAAAATCCAGACAGGATCTTTATGAATTAATCTTCTGTTATCACTTTGTTATCCTGGGGCCAGATTTTTCAAAAGAGGAGGACAAGCATTAGTGCACGTGTAATTACTGATGCACAAACCTGGTATTACGATTCATACATGGCTCATTAGATGCCTAAGACTATAGATAGAGGTCTATAAAAGCACATAGAGTGTACATAAACTGAATGGGAGCTGTTCTTCACTGAGTCCAGTAATACTAGAGCTAGTTGGCACCCACTGAACTTAACAGGAGACAGGTTTAAATCAAACAAGAGAAAATACTTTTTATGCAGCATGTAATTAACTGCTGGAACTCATTGCCACAGTAGGTTGAAGACACAGATAGTATAGCCAGGTTCAGAAAGAGATGCAAACACTTATGGAGGGCAGGTCTATCAAATAGCTATTAAGCAGAATGATCAGGGATGTACCCTTTGATGTCCCTAAACCAGGGGGATGCACCATGGAGATGCTCTGGCCGAAAGCCAGAGTGTCTCTCTTGTTGCACTGACTCCCTACTGGCGCCAGGCATGGTTTCATAGATTTCATAGACATTAGGGCTGGAAGAGACCTTGGAAGATCATTGAGTCCAGCACCCTGCCCAGGAGGCAGGAAGTCAGCTGGGGTCATAGGATCCCAGCAAGATAAGCATCCAAATTTCTTTTGAAGGTGTTCAATGTAGGTGCTTGAACCACCTCCAATGGCAAGCTGTTCCAGACCTTGGGGGCTCGGACAGTAAAGAAAGTCTTCCTTATGTCCAGCCTGAAATGGTCTTGCTGGAGTTTATAACTGTTTGACCTTGTCATCCCTTGGGGCGCTCTGGTGAACAATCATTCCCCCAGATCCTGGTGGTCACCCCTGATAAACTTATAGGTGGCCATCAGATCACCCCTGAGCCTACGCTTTTCCAGGCTAAAGAGCCCCATAGCTCTCACCCTGTTGTCATAAGGTCTGTTTTCCTGACCCCTGATCATGCACGTGGCTCTTCTCTGGACTCTCTCAAGCTTCTCCACATCCTTTTTGAATTGTGGAGCCCAAAACTGAACACAGTATTCCAGCTGTGGCCTCATCAAGGCCGAGTACAAGGGGAGAATGACGTCCCGGGATTTGCTTGAGAACCATCTATGGATGCAAGACAGCGTTTTGGTCACTTTACTAGCCACAGCATCACATTGAAGGCTCATGTTCATCTTGTGGTTAATCATGACCCCTAAGTCCTTTTCATCTGTAGTGCTAGTCAGCGTAGCACTGCCGAGCCTACAAGGATGCTGCAAGTTTTTCCTCCCAAGGTGGAGAACCTTGCATTTTTCAGTGTTAAACACCATCGGGTTCTCGTCCGCCCATTTCCTGAGCCTGTCAAGGTCAGCTTGGATCGCCCTCCTGTCGTCAGGTGTGGATGTTTTACCCCAGAGTTTGGTATCGTTGGTGAGCCTGGCCAGTCCACTTCTGACTCCAATGTCCACATCATTAATGAAGATGCTGAACAATACAGGTCCAGGGACAGAGCCTTGAGGGACCCCACTGGTCACAGTGTACCACGACAATTGACTTCAGTCATCCACCACCCTCTAGGTCCGACCACGGAGCCAATTCCCCAGCCAGCGGATCATGGTGGACCGGAGGCCGCAGTTGGCCACCTTTGCCAAGAGATGGTCATGGGATATCAGATCGAAAGCTTTTTTGAAGTCAAGATATATGACATCAATCTCCTCTCCCTTGTCCAGGTGATAGGTCACCTGGTTGTAGAAGGAAATGAGATTGGTTAAGCAAGATCTACCCACAACAAACCCATGCTGGGTATCCCTCAGGATATTGCTGTCAGCTAGTCTGTTAAGGATAGCTTCCTTGATAATCTTTTCCAAGACCTTGCCCAGGATAGAGGTCAGGCTGATGGGCCTATAGTTTGCCAGATCTACTTTCCTCCCTTTCTTGAAGATAGGCGCCACATTGGCCTTCTTCCAATCTTTGGGCACTTCACCAGAGTGCCAGGAGTTCTCGAAGATTCATGCCGGGGCTGGGCTATGATGTTCGCCAGCTCCTTGAGTACCCTGGGGTGTAGATTGTCAGGGCTGGTTGACTTGAAGGTGTCCAGCCTCTCAAGGTGTTCCTTCACAAGGTCAGCTTTGATGGAGGACAGGGAATCTCCCTTACTTGGGCCTCCCTGTCCCATAATGGGCATGGGTGTCCCATGGGACTGATGAAAGACCTTCGCAAAGTACCCATTTAATAGGTTGGCTTTTTCTTGGGTGTCGGTTGTCAGTTGCCCCATCTGGTTTAGCAGGGGTCCAATGTTGCCCTTGCTTTTCCTCCGGCTCCCCACATATCTGAAAAAGGACTTTTTATTGTCCTTGATACTTGTAGCTACTTGGAGTTCCATTGCAGCCTTAGCTTTCCTGGTTCATTCCCTGCAGCACTGGACCAGTGTGCAATATTCCTTCTTGGAGGTGGATCCAGTCCTCCATCCTTTGTAGGTCTTTCTTATTAGACACAGGAGGTCTGCTAGTTCACTGGAGAGCCAAGGGTGCTGCTGTGCCCTTTTGCTGCCTTTCCTCTGAGATGGAATAGCCGGAGCTTATGCATTGAGGATCACTCCCTTGAGGAGCAACCACTCTTCCTGAACTCCCCTCCCCTTAGGATTGTGGTTCCTTAGGGCCTCACCAACAAGTCTCCTGAGCTTGTGAAAGTCAGCTTTCTTAAAGTCAAGGACTTCTGTATTGCTGATTGACTTGCCAGCTTTATAGCAGATGGTGAAGGTGATCAGCTTGTGGTCGCTGTCACCCAGCTTCCCATCAATTGTTAGGTCACCGATTAGGTCATCCCTGGTTACCAGTACCAGGTCGAGCAGCACTTTACCTCTCATTGGCCCATAGACTTCTTGAGTCAGATAGAGGTCATCCATGCATGAGAGAAAGCTTTGCGACCACTCAGATTTTGTTGAGCACTCTTTCCACAAGATGTCAGGGTAGTTGAAGTCTCCCATGACAACCATGGACTGGAAGCATGCAGCCTCAGCCAGTTCCCTGATGAATTCCTGGTCAAGCTCTTGACTTTGGGTGGGAGGTTTGTAGCAGACTCCCACCATAATGTCCCCTGTGCCATGTTCCCCATGGATTTTAACCAAGAGGGTCTCTAGCCATCCACCCTGGTCACCAATATTGGCTTTCAGGGATGCGTAGCTCTCCTTGGCATAGAGAGCTACACCCCCACCCCTTTTTTCTACTCAATCTCTCCTGTACAGGGTATAGCCATCTATACCCACGGTCCAGTCATGAGTGGAGTCCCACCAGGTCTCCGTTATCCCTATGATGTCGTAATGATTTGTGTTAAGCAGGAGGACCATACCTTGTCCTGCTGTTCTGTGGAGCAGGGTTTTTTTTGTCCTGGACTGATTTTATTCCTGTGCTGCAAACTTGCAGCACAGGGAATGTTATTTCATTCCCACATGTGCTTTTTGACCCATCTCAAAGGGGTTTGAGATGGGGCAAGAGGAATATGTGCCCTCGTCTGGACGTGCCCCTTATGTTCTTATGTTATAAATAATAGAACTGATTGTAAAAAGTTCTTCTTTGCTTACACGCCACAAAAGACTCCATGGAGCTGTAGAATCATAGGTCAGTGGTCCTCAACATATGGCTCATGCACATGCATTATGCATGAGACTCTCCATCATAACTCACAGACATAATAAACAGAAAGGATAAAACTGATGTTGATAGAAAGAACAAAGTATGACATTGCCTGCAGTGCATTACTTGCTTAATATGGTTACCTGTGGGTCAGTGAAAGTTAGAAACCAGTGCCATTGTTCATTCCCTTTATGGAAGCCTTCCAAGAAGTTAACTACATGTAATTTTGGAGGCAAGATTCTCCATAACCAATAGGCATCTGCTAGCAAGAAAATAAGCCATAAGGAGGTATATATCTAAGGACTGTACCCCTGTATGGCAGCTATAAAGCACAGCTCAGCCTCAGCCAAGGACCAGAACTGAAGAGCAGTAGGCTGCAGACATTTTTTTTTTTTTTTGGTGCTCAACCACCAGATTTTTTCTTTAGGGCTAGGAACAGACTTTACACATTAATCAGTATAAATGATTGGAAACCGGTTCAAATGTGCAACACAACAGAAGTTCAGTGCACTTAAACCGCTTTCAAAATGGCTAAAACCAATTTAAGGTAAACCTGGATGGATGTGGTATCAGACTTAACTGATTTAGGTTAAATCGGCTTATTGAACTTCTGTCCCAGTTCCTCTCCAGATTCAAGTTAACTCACAATCCCTTGGCCTCCCAGGATGCTTGCACCTCTCCTGCAACCGCCCCCACCTCCCTTGTCTGATGGGCAGACTGGGCTTGGCTCAAGTTGTCTGCTCCAGCTGAGCAAAGAGGCTGCTCTAGCTCCCCCTGGCATCTGGCCTGAGCCACTGCAGGCACGTGGCTGCATTTCCAGAATCAAAATGGAAGGTCTGTTTGCTTGCTTATTGGTTCAAGCTACACAGTTTAGAGTAACCTGCGATGACTGAATCACTTCAGACTTGAGCTTTTTGACTCTCTGTACTTAGCCTAGGAGGGAGGTGCAGAGAGTCACTAAGTCTGTCTGATAAAGCCAGAGATTTGATGCATTTTAATTTGCAGAGAGTCCTAAAATGCAAGGAACAGGCATTTTGAAAATGCTCCTTTTAAGTGATTTTTGCTAGTTAATGTAGTAACTGTGATTCCCATTTACCTACATCCATTTTAATGTGCACCTGTGTGACTTTCAATTGCCCTCCATTCTCAGCCTAACAAAGAGAAAAATAAGCAAATGATGGAAGGCAACCATGCACTGGATAATAAATGTGATTGGAAGAGACTATGTAAATTGAAAATTGTGCTGCCTTCTGGTGAATAGCAATGCACTAGCAGGGAAGAGCGTGAGATAGTACATGGAGGTCATGTGGGCTTTGGTGCGTATATGTTTATACATTAATGGGGATCTATAGATATACATATATCTTTAAATAGATATGCAATGAGTGTGTCTGAGTGTGTCTCTGTGGGTGTGTCTATGCATTGCCCTATGGTGACATAGCAATGCATTATATCACCGTATGGCACTTTACAGTAATGTAGCCATTATGTGGGTCTACATGTGATTGGCTACGCGTAGCTACATCGTCAGAGTGGTGCACTCTCCTGTCGTAGTGTGTTGCTACAGCAATGTAGTGGCGAAATCTAACTGTACACCATGCGCACAGTGTACTAGGGATGGTTACTGCGCCATGGTTTAATACTTCCAAAAAGAAGTAGGAAAGCACGGCACCATAACAATGTCACCATATGGTGATGTGTAGTTGTACCCTGTGTGTATAATAAATATAATGGGTCACAATTTTAATTTTAATGTATATTTGTATATAAATATATAGAGCTATACTAGTAAATGTGCCAGGATATGTGTGTGCAATTTAGCATGTTTGTGTGTCTGTGCGTGTATAATATATACATGTATACATAACATATCTGTATAATGCATATATTATATGTATATACACATATATATAATCACACACATACATACATACTATATGTATATAATATGTGTGTGTATTTATACTAAATTGCTTTAATTTCATAAATATAAAAAACAAACACGTATATTAACTATATATGTACATAAAATTCGATTTTATACAGTAAATTGCTTTAGCTTTGCACACGTACACACACACAGAGGGAGAGCAGCATATACTTTAATTTACTTTACTTTTTATACCACTTAGCTTGCCCAAAGTGATTTAAAGGATTACAGAAACCAAACAATACCTTAATTTTGTCCATTGTATCATCTCACATGAATACAAATTAGAATTGAAAATGACATGACCTATTGACACATAATTACACAAGAACTGTTAATATGATAGTACAGTCCTGCCATGTTCCATTTCCAGGGCCTTGTGCCCACAGTTGTTAGAGTGATTACACAGGGTTGGGTACTATGAATTGCACATCTCCCACAAATTGTATTCCAGCTGTGAACATGCAATTAATCATTTTGCAACAAAAAGGATTATTTCCAGATGCCCTTTGATGCTTGTCATACTTACAGGTGTCTGTGTTTGCCTTGAACTCACGCTACATTCCATCATACATGAAGAGAAGGAAAGAAAATTTGGAAACATATTTGTATTGATAACTCATTAATGAATCCTTCAGTGTAGTTACTAGAGGAGATTTTAAAGGTAACTAAGCTATTGAGTCCCATGAAAACTCTTGCCAGGCTTCACAGCAAGTAAAACAAAAGGGATATGCAGATTTCTTAGTTAAAATATGTTAATAAGCAATAATCAATATCAGTGCTTCAAATCCTAAGTATCTTTCCCAATGCACACAGCCCCACCTAATGGATTGGCTGAAAGATATTCAAAATGCCTACAAAACATAGGCTATCAGCCCTTTTCTGTTGCAAAATGAATTGTCTTGATAAATAAGACCCTGTCTCATATTAAGCTCTTAATTATGGTCACAGGAGGCATTTTCGAAAGAAATGAAAAAGGCCTGCAAAATGGCTACGGTCTCTAGAAACCAATTCATAGCAGCAAAATGTAGCTTAGTGTTAGTGACTCTTTTATCTGCAGTGTTCAGTATTCTCTTGGCAAGGATTAGCCAAGAGTAGGAAATCTCCATATTTCTTAGTCATATTAGTATTATGCCACTATTTCTGGAATGTCATAATCAGACAGAACAGCGTTGCCCCTAGGGAAAACAGAAGGAAATCACTAAAAGAAGAAAGTTATCTGCTAATCCAGGCTTCATTTTCTATTGTGTATTTGAGCTTTAAAAATATATATATATCTAAAACAATGTTTGGCTTCCACAGAAATGACTTGGCCTGCATAGGATACGCCCGTTGAACAGTCACTTATGGCTGTCAATTTTATGTGCTCCTGTTACATACATTTGATTAAACCTGCCTGAGAAGCCATCATCCTGATGCCAGGCTGATTTTAATGTTGGATAATAACTTTCATGTCTAATGACTGGAAACCAGTGGATTAGACTAAATACCAAAGCATAGTCATCGACTGTCAACAGCAGACTTAAGTAAGAGCCATGCCATGAGGTTTAGAGCCAGATCCAAAGCCTACTGGAAGTAATATAAGGGCTCCTATTGACTTCAGTGTGCATCAGATTGAACTTGAACTATCTTAAAAGGACTATAATCTGCTGTCTGAGCAGATCTCTAGTTTATAATACCATTCTGCACTTTAATGGCTATTGTTAGAGTAGGATTCCTATAAAAAGAAATGTTTAATGCCACTGAGCCTTGATAATTCCTGTAGCAGCCAGCAACTAATCTAAAAAGACCTGTTTCATGAGTTAATGTCTTCAGCTCAGATCCACAAAGGTATTTCAGACCCTCTCTCCTGAAGTCAATGGGAGTTCAAGTTCCTAAACAAGACATAAGTGCCTAAATACCCTCACGGATCTGTGCCTTGGTATCTTGAGAGCATAGGATTGGTCTCTGCCATACATTTTCCACTGTTTTGTCCAATTCTTTGACAGTCTCTCTAGCAATGTTTCCCTTAGCAGACTCAGATAGCTGGATTCAAGTAATAGCCCTTGTGGAACTACATAACTTTCAAATTGTGGGGGATCTTGGTGTCAGGAAGCAGATCCTGATGTTTACTGTCCAGGTTGTTCCTTCTGGTAATTACACTAGGTAAGAAAGGCCCTAATTTTATTACCAGAGCCTAGTACCACTGACACTAATCCTAAACAGCACTGTTGGCCACCCCACAATTGTAATGTTTGTTTTACCTAAATAGAACAAGATCTCAAGATATATCATACTGTAAGAGTAGCTTCGCTGCTGGAGCAGGCAGTCGGCACGAGGTTGATTAGGATGGCCATTTCAGAGCCCGGCTCTCAGGTTGAGAGGGCAGTTTGCTGCCAGTCAGCAAGGAAGTACCATCACCCAGCTGAGCTACTGCTCCAGGAACATCTTGGAGGTAAGGTCTGGGGCTGTGGGGAAGGAGCAGGCCCCATGGTCCTGGGCATGACCTAAAACTGCACCTGCTGGGGCAAGGAGGTCTGGTGGGACTGCCTGTGGTGGGGCAGTGCCATTCAAATGCCAGGACTGCTAACCTCCCCAGTGAAAGGTGGGTAAGGGCACCTCAATAACCTTAACTCCCATCATCTGGTGAGTCACTGGTGGGAGGGCCAGGTATGCCTACCAAGAGGCACCTGAGCCTATATGGGAATAAGACCCAGGAGTGGGGCCTAGGCATGCTCAGAGAGGAGCACCTGAACCTGCAGGGGGTGTAAGACCTCAGGCCCTAATGAGAGGATGGTTAAGGCCAGGTACTCTTAGAGGGAAGCACCTGAGCCTAAGGGGGGCGTTCAACCCCAGGTCTGCAGAGTAGTGTTGGAGTGCTGGCCTGAGGAAGGGGCACTGTGGCCCGGTGAGGGACTAGGGGCAGAGTTAGCCCACAGTTGGTGAATTGACTGGCAACTTCTCAGATGAGGATTGTGGGAAAGACCCAAGAGGATGAACTATGTGCTGAATTTGGCCCCACCTTAAGCTGGAGATAGAGACATGGGACACATTAAGTGGAGTTCAGAACAAGTACTTATTGCCCTTGTGCATCAGAGCACTCAAAGGGCAGCCTCCTGCCTAATTAACATGAGGATCCATTAACAAGAAGGTGTGGCAAGCTAATGAGGCAAGTGGTTAGCCCATAGACAGGTGGCAGGCCAATACTGAGATCAGGCCTGGGAGTTTGCCCCTGTCACAGGCACCTGTACACACCATAGGTTTTAATCCTCATTAAATTAAATAGGTTTATAAAATTTAAACTTGTTTATTTTGGAGTGTTGTGTCAGTGTTTGCACGCACTAGGCTTTCAAACGAATTAAGCTTTGGAGAGTCACATCAGTGTTTTTACGCACTAGATTTTCAAATGAATTAAGCCCAGTTGTCAGCTGGTGCCGCAGGAGAGCAGGATGGTCCACCACTGCCCCTCCAGCCTGGGGCCCCCCCACCTTGTGCCCCATGTTCATGCCCATGCTGCAGGGAGATGGCAAACTGCAAAAAAGAAAAAAGAAAAAGAAAAAAAATGCAGAAGCAGTTTGAAAGTGAAAGAAATTCAAAGGTCTGAACTACAAAAAAAGTCAGTCATCTGGTGGACAAAGAGGCTCATTACACCTCTTTGAGTGCCTTTGTGTTTGCATGCAATGAATCCAGGGACATGACGCTTTAATTCCTGGCGAGCCAAACTAAACTACATAAGAGGAATTTTAGTTTAATGCACCAGAAGGACTTTTAGAGTGTCCAGAAATCCCACTTGTGCAAACAGTCATGCAGTTGCAATGCAAGAAATGGCAAAAAATGTGGTGTGTACAAAGGCTCTGGAATAGTACTGTTCATATGGGGGAGATCCTTTCAGTTGAAACACGTGCTTTCCTGTCCTGCCTTTGATCACTCTTGACTACTTTGTAAAGGACTGGAATGAGAGTATGAAAGTGATTATCTTTTAGATGCATGGATATCTGAGTGAATACAGAAATGCTGTCAAAAGGGAATACTGACCAGGTGCCAGGCTCTGATCTCAGTGACTTTCATCTCCTTCATGGAGTTGCCCAAAATATTTGCATTCAGATTTTTTCACACTTGAATATAAATTAAAAAAATGGATCTGCTTATGTTAAAACCATGGCTCAGGGGCATACATTCTACTGATAAACACAGACTCTCTCATTAAACAAGAAGTGCCTATCTTTGAGAACTCCAGCTTTCATTATTTGTTATGACATCTGGAATCACATCCATTTTAACAATATAAATTTAATTTTAAAAAATCGTGAAACAGATACAGATGAGCAGGTTTAATCTCAAACTATTAAACAAGTAAGGGAAAAGAAAATAACAGTCCTCAATACATTTTTAGGCACTTGAGAATGTCATATTTTATCTGATTAAGTGTTCTGTTTTCCTCAAAAAAATTGTTGTAGGTTAATCATAGAATCATACAAAAATTAGGGTTGGAAGGGACTGAGGAAGTCATCTAGTCCAACCCCCTCATCTAATCCAGCCTGCAGTCGTTTTAAATCATCAGCTATAAGAAAACTTAGTGATGATTTTATCTCAGCTGTTGAGCTAAGTGTCAGGTTCACAGCACTGGAAACTGAAATGCTGTGATTATCCATGGCTAACAACAGGACATGCTTTCCCATACTGACCAATGATCATTCATCATGAGTTAGTGGGAACACCTAATAGATAGTAAAGGGCTGAAAGAGCAATTTGGTGTTTGGAATGAATGGAAATTTGGCTCTTCTGCAGTAACTGTGCTACTGAAGGGTGGTCTATGTGTGGCAGCTGGGAGGGTGAACTTAGGAACTAAACTGAGCATACTGATAGCTGTGCAGCAGTGATGGCCAGCTCTAGGCAAAGTGGATATAGATTATCAGAACTATTCATCTAAAAAGCTATAGCCTAAAGTATCACTCAGGACACTGGAGCTGTTCTTCCCAAATCGATGAGTGAGGAAAGAGAAACAAGCTTTGAACTACTGTGTGTTCCTTCAGCTCTCTCTGTGCCTTTCCCAGCACTACATGCCCAGAGGCCAGAAGCCTTGAGAGAAGGATGGAGGGTAGCAGCTCTCCCTGCTGTTTCCGTGAGCCAACCTAGCTTTTCCATCCATGAACAAAGGTTCCAGCCTTCCCGCAGCATTTTCGCCCTCCAGATTGACTGAAGGCATTGGCAACATATAGGGGGTGCACGTGGGTACACGTGCACCCCCTGAGATTGGCTGTGGATCCCCTGGAAGCACCAGCCACAAACCTGGAAGTGCCGGTGGAAGTGCATGTCTTTTTGTGCTGATTTCAGCGATCAGCCACTTCAGCGAACCCCCGCCCCCTCCCCCTCCCCCCCGGCAGCAATCTGGTGCCCCCAGTTACCCATGGCTGAAGGCAGATGATCTGCCAAATCAGGTTCAGGTACTTGTATCTGGATATTAGCATTTAATTTTATTACAACAATGCCAAGGGATCCCTGTTGTAGGCTTTTGCCCCTTTCTACCAAGTGGCCGCATCTACACAAGACACTGACCGCACAGTTCTTGTTAATACTGTGCGGTAGCTCGTTACTACTGCATAGCAATGTCACGAGGCATGAACCAAGACACAATGTTACTGCACAGTAGTAATGAGCTACTGCACAAGAGTAACGAGCAGTCAGCATTATAGTAATTTAGTGCTTGGGTATGCAAGTACTAAATGACTACACAGTAACAACTATGCAGCTATGCAGCTAGCAAATATGTGATAGCCCTTGGAGCTTGTGGGCTATCCAAATACTAATACCTGTTAGTATGAACACCCAATAAAAAGCTAGTCACCTGGCACTGGTAGCAACTTTCAGTCCCTATTGATCTGCTTTAAGTTTAAACCAATTAACTAATTGGTAGTAGCAGGAAAGGGGAGGGGAAAGCAGTGTTGTGGCAGTTGTTAATGTGGATTCAGTCTGTGCTTTGGATCCAGGCTAAAGGCTACCCCCAGTTCACCCATTTGTGCTTGGTCATTTGGGACGTAGAGTCAAATGTGTTGCTGGCCACATCATCCCCATGAAATTTGTTGGCCATTAACATGGGTGTGCCTTAATCACACCCATTCCTTGACTTGTCAGCCTTGTATGGACCTTTGACTTGAAAAGGAGAACAGGTATGCCTAAGGGCATAGCATTCAAATAATTGGTATTTCCCAATGTACATCAGTTTCTACGGTAGAGCTGAGGCACAAGTGGTGGATTACTATCAGGAATCTTACACTGCTGTTTCCATATTCGGCATGTTTCATAACAAAAAGGGGGGCGCTTTTGTCTCGAGGTCTGTCAATCCTCTAATAAACCCAAAGTTCATTCTTTTATTAAGAAAAGAAGAATAAAAAAAGAGCAAAAACGTACCCTGAATACTAATAAGGTTGCTGTTATGCAACTCCATGTATAAAAGTCAGGACAGATGATTGTGCTAGAAAGGCAAGCAGCCAGCACATGACCGCTTTACGGGATTAGCCCAGAAACGAGATGAGAAGACAGCAGAGCCTGTATCTCATTCTCCTTTTTCAGGCCAGCTTGATTGGCTTACAGCACATATAATTTTTAAAGGCTTGAATTTATATTCTGAGTCAAGACTTCTCTGTTAGAGGAAGCTCCAAAAGCTGCAATTTTATTCTTCCCACAGATTTTAATTAAAAAAAAAAAAAGAGAGAGAGAGAGAAAGCAACAGCACTGAGGCTCCAGTCAGCCCTTTGTTAACAACAGGTGCACCTGCACTTCAGTCACAGCCAACATAGCTATTACATAGCTTTAAGATACCTATCTCTCATGCTGTTGGCAATGTTGCCAGAGCACTTTGCAATCTGCAAAACCCACCCAGGGAGCTGGGTGAAGTCTCAGGCAGTCGTGCCGTACTGGGCTCTGTGCAACATTGCCCTGCGCTAGAAGCACTTCAGCGGGCTTGCTCAAAACAAGCTTGGGCACATCTACAGGAATAAACAGATTTCATGTCTGAAGCAGGATCCGCTGTGCTGGGCTGTGCCCCGGAAGAGCTGGTCTACTCCATTGGCATGTATAGACATTGTCTGGAGCTGTTGTCCCACAAGGGCAGGCCCCTACTGCTCCCAGGGACTCAGGGGCCTGATCCTATGGGACAAAGGCCCCAAGTGCTGCATCCCAATTCGAGGCACATGTCTGCAGGTGGGGGAGCCTCTGTGACAGGGGGCATGGCAGTGAGATCCGTGTACTGCAAGAATCCCCGGCGGGGGATTCCTGTGATGTGCATCTGGAACAGGGGGACCCCTATAAGGCATCACACCCTGTGACTACCTTTGGCTGCTACAACATTTCTGGGCACTTGGAGCATGACAAAAAGCCAGGATATCTATTTGCTTACAACATTTTTGTGGCGGCAGGAGGATGACTTCTGTTTGCACCTTACACGAGCTGTGGTCATTGCTGTGACTGATGTGTAAAGGTAACCCACGATCCTTGTCTTTCTCATCATGCTTCTGGGGCACATTCACCTCTTATGAGAAATGGAGGCTGTGCATTTTGTATTATGCTTAGCAAAAAGTTTACCATTTTGCTTCCTGTCATTGCAGCCTATGCCTTCTTCTCATATACACCAACATGTGTACACATCCATGAGTGTTACCAAACTCAAATATGAAGATTATGGACCTACATAAGTATGTAGGCGTGCGGTTTTGAGAAACTCACGGCAATCACTCGGAAGGCTGTTCAACAGAGATTGACAACAGCCTTTTTAATATGGGGAAGGGATGCTTTTCTCTGGAGAAGCTGGATGGTCCTGTAGTAAAGATTGTGACTCGGGTGTATGAGTCTATGCTACAATCCTGGGAAAAGTCAACCAATTTTTCTCTGCTGTGGTCTCCCTCTGTATATGGGGCTAATACCTTCCTCTGGTCTTTTTTGCCTGATTAGGTTATAAATACTTTGGGGAAGGGCCTATCACTCCCTACCTAATTATAAAGCCCAGAGCCTAATGGAGGCTTAAGTTTGGCTGAGGTCTCTATTTGCTACAGCAGTACAAATAATGCTGTCACCAAAATATCTTGTATCAAATATTTCCTAGGCAGATATCTGACCACTTTTCACAAAACTGTGTACCTGCGTACTTATGTAGGTCCGTTACCCATGTATTTGAGAGGAATCAAGCTTTTCTTACTTGCATCCAGAGTTATCTCCTTGGAACTTTCATTCTGTTTGCAATTTTAAATGAAAAACTGACTTAATCTGCTCTTCCCTTTCGAGAAGGGATTGCACTATTTTAAAAGCACATGTATGGCTACATTCTGTTTTGGCTTTTCCCTTGAGTATCCCTTTCATTGGAGTTAATAGAGTGGGTAGTTCTCATTTAATGGAAATCTATTCCAGTCTACTGAGCTGATACAAAATGCTTGCCACTTAATGTGGAATGGATCAGGGCAATGACTGCTATGCAGGGAAAAATACCAGCTGAGAATTAGTTTGTCTCAGTCAGTTGTTGTGATCTGACCCTTTGGTCTAGGGGCTGTGAACCAGCTTTCCCCTAATAAGACTGTGTGTGTGAGGTAAGGGCTTGGGAAAGGCGCCTGGCCATTCTCTACTTGTTTACCCATAGGATAAATGAGCAGCAGCAGTTTTGCATTTCTTCTCCCTGGGGTTGTGCTTTGGAACCAGCTAAGGAAGTACGGGTTAGATAAGTAGACTGTAAGGTGGATAGAAAACTG
This sequence comes from Crocodylus siamensis, assembly GCF_052110815.1. NCBI lineage: Eukaryota > Metazoa > Chordata > Crocodylia > Crocodylidae > Crocodylus > Crocodylus siamensis. The sequence continues at coordinate 280,464,511 of NC_143396.1, read as the reverse complement.
GTTGGCTCATTGAGCTCAAGGGGTGGTAATCAATGGCTCCATGTCTAGTTGGCAGCCAGCATCAAGTGGAGTGCCCCAGGGATCGGTCCTGGGGCCAGTTTTGTTCAATGTCTTCATCAAGACCTCAAAGATGGGATGGCGTGCACCCTCAGCAAGTTTGCAGGTGACACCGCGTTGTGGGGAGTAGTTGATATGCTGGAGGGTAGGGCTGGGATTCAGAGGGACTTAAACAAATTGGAGGATTTGAATGAAATCTCAGGTGGTTCAGCAAGGAGAAGTGCAAAGTCCTGCACTTAGGACAAACAATCCTATGCACGAGTACAGGCTGGGGGCTGACTGGCTAAGCAGCAGCTCTGCAGGAAAGGGCCTGGGCATTACAGTGGACAGTAAGCTCAATATGAGCCAGAAGTGTGGCCTTGTTGCCAAGAAGGCTAATGGCATCCTGGGCTGCATTGGTAGGAGCATTGCCAGTGGATCAAGGGAAGTCATTATTCCCCTCTATTCAGCACTGATGAGACCACATCTGGAGTATTGTGTTCAGTTTTGAGCCTCTCACTACAGAAAGGATGTGAACAATTTGGAGACCAGTGGAGGGCAATGAAAATGGTGAGGGGCTGGGCTACCTGACTTCTGAGGAGAGGCTGAAGGAACTGGGCTCATTTAGTCAGGAGAAGGGAAGACTGAGATAGACTGAATAGCAGCCTTCTACCTGCAAGGTGCTTCCAAAGAGGCTGGAGCTGGACTGTTCTCAGTGGCGGCAGATGACAGAACAAGGAGCAATGGGCTCAAGTTGCAGCAAGGGAAGTTTAGGTTAAATATTAAGATGAACTTTCTCACTAGAAAGGTAATAAAGCACTGGAACAGGTTACCCAGAGAGGTGGTGGAATCTCCAACCTTGGAGGTTTTTTAAGCTCCAGCCTTGAGCGGGATGATTTAGTTGGGGCTGGTCCTGCTTTGAGCAGGGGGTTGGACTCAATGACCTCCTGAGGTCCCTTCCAACCCTACCTTTCTATCATTCCATGATCCCTATCCAAAAATACCTCCCTTTCTTAAGTAGGATCATTCCTATCCAAACCATTCCATACAACCATAATCTAATCTCTTCATAAAACTACCGTTAACCCTGACACAAGACAGAATGCCCTAACCTGCCACAGGTAAGGCAAGGAGACTACAGCAGCCAATGTCCTGCTTCTGTAAAAGGTTCTCAATACATACACAAGACATCCCATGGAGAGGGTCACGCTCCTTCCCACCCACCCCTGCTAAGCAAAAACGCAAACTCCGGCCCCCTCCCCCAGTCCATATTGATCTGACCATGGGGCAAATTGACCCTAGGAAAATCTAAATGGCCAGTGAATCTGGATTTTCAATAGTTTTCTACTGAGGCATCAGCCCCTGCTCTGTTCCTGTCTGGAGGGGCTGTGGGTTCTCGGTACCTCTCAGAAGCAGGGCTCTCATCTACCAGCTGATCCTTCATTTGTTGGAGTGTGCTCTCAAGCCCAGTCCTTTCCAGATTCACTCAGTAGGGGTTTGCCATTTACTTTAGTGGAAGCAGGGCTCAGCCCAGATTCAGGGCTGTTTGTGGTCTTCTGCCATCTCTTCTATTTGTTTCACATGTTCGGGTCCCCCGGGATATACACCTAAGGCTACAGCTGTTTATGATGTGCTGAGGTTACTAACCAATTTCCTCCTAGGAAACTGCTCCTTGGATCACTGGCTGCTGTTGCTCAGCAGATACTCTTTATAATTCTGGTGGGAGAGTGGGGAAGACAACAGCTGTGTGAGGATTTACATGAAATATGCCTGGTCTCAACAGTAGCCAGTGGAGATTTAATGATCCCTTTGCCCTAAACTGGACTGGATTACGCTTTAGTAATGAAGAGAGAAAAGCAGGGGTGTAAGGAGGAGGCACACAGCCTGGTTGTCCTGGCTCTTTGATTTTTGTGTACTCTGAAATGAGACCCTGAGAGAAATAGGAAGGCACCCACCGCTGAGGCATTTTCACAGCTATGCGTGACCAAGCCAGTGAGAGAGTTTCCAGAGAGGAAGCAGGGCCCCTTTGAAGATTTGAAGGCCAGAAGGGGTCCCTGTGATCATCTAGGCTAACTTTCGGCACGAGGCAGGCCAGCAAACCTCCTCCATCATCAAGGCTATCCCTTCTGTTTGCCTGACAGCTCATTTTTTTCAGAAAGGTATCTTGTCTTGGTATCAGGTTCAGTTCCTGGCTCTGGCACAAGTCCTGAATAACTCTCTGAATCTTTGTCTTGGTTTTCCATCTATAAAATGCAGACACCACTTAATTTCCACTACTCTGGATTGGGCCAATACTCTGTTTTGAGTCAAGAACTTCCTCCTCTTATGCCTCTAACAACCTCAGTAGAGGCCTCTAGATGCTATTATAGTGCTCTTACTACTTGCTTGATTCTGAACAATTAGTCTAGCATGTGATTGCTGCAAAACTGATCATAGATAGGGGTGCTAGAGACTTAAGATGTCTGCAGTGCTAACTACCGCTAATGTAAGACCCTCTCTTTGTGCAGAGAAACGGCTACGGGCCGAGATTATGACGTTACATAGAACAAGTGTGTGCAAGCCAAGGCTTCTTGTCTGGAGTCCTTTGCCATATGCTCTTTGTTCCCCTCTTGTGATGCTATAGGAGTGTTATAACACGGAGGTATAGACGTGTAGGTAATACAGAGGAAGCCATCCGCTGGCACATACTTGTCTGCAGTGTTGTTCAAAAGTGACTGGGTTCAATAAAATTCCTATGCACGGCAGAGGTTTCCTGGCCCTGACTGTTAACATTGCAGGCATGGACCAAGCACAGCAAGTGGCATCCAAACTCTTTTCTGTCACAAATATGGTGGTATCTGAGTGGCTTCCTCGCTGTGCTTGTACCTCTCACTTGCAAGCTGTTCCTTGATTCTCCTCACCTAGGACTTTTGTCAGTAATTTGCTCATACAACTGCATACTCTCATCTTCTTACAAATTCCCTTTCTTCTCTTGCATAGAGTTTAATCAAGGAATCCTTGTTTCCTTTGCTGCAGTTAATCAGCCTAAGCATGTTAACTACAACACTCTTGTAAGGATTTTGAATGCTCGGGTCTCAGATATGTGCTCATAACTGGATGTTAAGGATGGGATTTTTGGTTTTTTGCTTGGAAATCTACAGAGAGGGTTGAACGCCTGTTGAGCTCACTTCAGGGTGACGCTGAGTTGTATTTGTTTCCCAGGGTCATTGTAATTTATCCTTAGAAGGTCCCTCTGAGATGGAGAGGTCTAATAATTCCACTTTACAGAAAACAGAAGGAAAGTACAGGGAGATTAAATGACTTGCCCAGAATTACATTGGAAATCGGTGGCAAACTGAGTATCGAACCCAGAGTTCTTCAATCACAGTTTACGAGGATGATTGTAGAAAACTCTCCTTCACTCCAAGAGAGCCTTGCAGGCTCATGGTGATGCTAACCATTGGATTAATATTCACTTTGGACTGAAGGATTCTCTTCTACCATGAGCAGAACATCTATCCGGAAACCAGAGCAGGTTTTCTGAAGGAGTGTGCCAACGGCTGTGCTCTCAGAAATGCACAAGCACTTACAGGTAGTATTTGAAGACACCCCTGTTTCCAAATGTCTAATTCCAAGCACCTTGATGGGCCTTATTCACATGAATATTCACACCCAGCCCTTTCTGAAAGCCCAGCTCCCTTAACTGGTTTCAAGCTGAACACCTAAAATTACCAGCCACTTCTAAAACGCAGGCAAATCTGTTTTCCTGCCTAGCCAGCATCTGATGGCAGGGTTCGCTTGCAGCAGTGGACAACATTGCTAATGCCTACAACCAACACTGGCTAACCTACCCTGTGTCAGCACAGCTTTGCATTGGGAGCTGCACAGAGCAACTTTCATCCCACTGTGGGAATTTGGGACTCGGGGCAGGATAGACCCTCCACTGATGTCCTGGAGCAGGGCAGGAGTCAAGCAGTTTGACCTTATCTTTTTTGCATCAGTCAGAAAACAGCTGAGCAGAAACAACTCCCTGCCATTACAAAGTAGAAGTAAAGTAAGTGGCTTCTTGGTGGTAGAAGTTTTTAAAGGAGAATTAACTGGATTCTGGCTGGCTAGTGCAGGCATGTGTCAAATTAATCCCAGGTCTGCTGGGTAACAAGAAGTGCCTAACTTTGCTGCTGGGCCTGCAGCAGTATGGGAGGTATGGAATAGTCCGGCCTACATGGACTCACATTCATTTTATTCTTAGGTTACTTTAAACAAAAATCTTTGTCTTTCTGTTAAACTTTAGGTTTTTTTCAGGACAACTGCTAATCACAAACCAAATTTGTCTCCATGATGGACATTCTTGTGATTACAATTGAAGTTTTGTCTCTTGAAATTAAGAAACAATAATTAACTTATCCAGTGCCATGGGCTGATGGAATTGTTTTGACACCTGCTCATAGAGAGCTCTCCATCTTCATCTTCATGGTAGCATTGCAAAGACACTTGGCAAAAATGCTGCAACCCATCAGTGCTCCTGATGTTTGAGGGAGGGCAATTCTTAGGGGGGAATAACAGATTGTCTGGTACTCTAAGTGCCGCTTGCTAAGAGGATGAGGCTGTGACGGCAATATTAGCAGGGAGGGTTGTAAAGATGTAATCAGGTATTGTTATAAGAAAATAGATAAAGATAGTTTCATTCATCCATTTCGGAAAATGATTGGTACCCCATATTAGAGTTATAAAGAGGAGAAATGTGGTTGAGTTGTAAAGGCTTAGGAGAGATGAAATCAGGGCATTTCTAATCCTAGTTTATTTTGCAGATTTGTCATGTGATCATATGCAAATTATTTAATCTCTGTTTCAGTTTCCCCATCATAAGACATTAATAATGTTGCCTAGTCTGAGGTGTTGTGGAGCTTAGCTCATAGATTCATAGATTGTAGAGTCGGAAGGGACCACAAAGGATCACCATGTTCAACCCCCTGCCCCTGGCACCCTGGCAAGAAGCAGGACTGAGGTCAGATGACCCCAGCCAGGTGTCTATCAAGCCTCCTCTTGAAGACCTCCAAGTTAGGTGATAGTACCACCTCTCTTGGAAGCCCATTCCAGATTCTGGCACCCCTAACTGTAAAAAAATTCTTTCTAATGTCCAACTTGAATCTACTCTCCACTAGTTTGCACCCATTATTCCTAGTTACTCCCTGGGGCGCTCTTGTAAATAGCACATCTCCAATTCCCTGTTGTCCTCCCTTGATAAACTTACAGGCCTCCCCTAAGACATTTCTTGTGAAGGCTGAAGAGATCCAGATCCCTCAACCTCCCCTTGTAGGGTCTTTCACGGAGGCCACTAATCATGCAAGTGGCCCTCCTCTGAACCCTCTCCAGATTCTCTGTGTCCCTCTTGAAGCGCGGCATTCAAATTAGTGGCTCATTAGCGTATAGCAATTTTTGAGTATTTCAGATAAAGGAACTGCACAATGGCTAAAGTATTTGTGGCATGGGCGATGTTTGCCCAGGTGTCTGTCTGGTTTTGAATGCCACTGGCTGTTCCAGCAGGTGGATTTCCAGGACACATGGAAGTCCTTGTCAATCATCTTCTTCCCTAATCACACATCCTATATCAGTCACAGGAAGGGAGCTTCTACACGGCCTCTACACCAGGGGCTGGTCCTCCTGTAATGCAAAGATCCTTGCATGGACCTACTTTGTAGGCACACTCTTTCAGAGGTTTGGCACTAAGCAGACCAGACGTGTCAGACAAACAGGGTCATTGTTTCTCACTGAAGCTTTCATTGGAGAATAGCACTAAGGAGTGAGGAAGAAATCAGTGAGAGTCATCTCTTAGGATATTTTTGTATGTGCTCTAGGAGGTGTGTGGAGAGGGAGGGAGGCATTTTAATTAGCAAGCTGCGCTAATTAAAAGTGGCTGAGCATCATGTGTATCAGCATCCCCCACACTGAAAAATGTCGGTAGGCAGCATTCCCTCTAAGTTGCGCAGTGTGTATAGCTGCGCAGGCATGCCTGGCAGTGTAGCATGAGCACACCTGCATGGTCGTGCACGCCATGCAGCTCAGAGGAAATGCTGGTGGTGGGGCACTTTGAACCAAAGCTCATCGAACAAGCTTTAGTTCAAAGTGTCATGCTGCCATTTTTTCAGCTCAGGGAGAATGATACACATGATGCTAGAGTCTGCTGGAGTGCATTAACTTCTGTCCTCCGGCAGACTCAAATGAGTCTGCTCTGATGTCCCTATATGTCTATAGGAGCCCTTAGGGCTCATTCTATTTTTCTGCCCATCCAAAGTCTGGGTTAATCCTGTGAGGTGCTGAGTAACCTAGCTTTGACCCCAAGAAGCACTTAAGCAAGCGTGTAAGAACTTCGCTGGAGCCAAGTTAGAAGGTCCAGTGCTTTAAGACAGGGGTGTCAAGTATATGACTGATTTCCTCAGCTCACAAGGCTCTTGGCAGGCTGGGGAATTTAGGGGTGGAGCCAGCAAGAAGCAGGACCTGCTGCAGAGTCCAGGGCAACAGGGCCCCATTGGCCCTGCCCTTGGTTGCAGGAGGGTTGAGTGAGGGCTGTTCTGACACAGCTCTGCTGCTGCTGCTTGACCCACTGCTATTTGCCTTGCAGCCACTTCACCCAAGGTCACTTGCCAGTCATTGGCCCCACCACCTCTGCCACTGGCCCTGCCATCTCTGCCACTTGCTCCACCATTATCGGGTCCAGGTGCAGCCCATGAGGAGTTGCACGGTGCGGATCCATCCCAGGGCATGGGATGAGTTTGACATGCCTGCCTTAAGGGATCTCACCCTTAAGGGTAACAAGTCTGGAAGCACTGCTCCTCAGGACAGCAGTTAAGTGCATGTTTAGATGGAGATGTAGGCATATGCTTAATTACTGTCATGATTTGCCATCCTCACAGTCCAGAACCAGAGAGAAGATACCAAACAGGCAGGTATTTATAAGGATGCCACAGAATCAAAAGAAATGAGGAAACATCAAATGCTGGTCACATGTAGGAAGGAGACAGGAGGTAGGAGGCAGGATAGCAGTGATATCCCTGAAAGTAACAGGGCTGTGAGTCCTTTGAACCTGACAGAACATGACAGAGCTGTACAGAGATACAGCTGGGGTGTCATGCATGTAGAAGATAGGATGTATACTGTTTCTTGAGAAACTGTCTGCTGGGAGGGGAGATGTGAGTTCAGAGTTTGTTGATATAATTATGACAATTTTCATAAAAATCAAGTCCCTTATGATTTCATGCAGCGTGGCATACATATTAGCAAGCAATTAGCTGGTTGCATGGGCAAAGAGGTGCAATCAAAGCTGTGGCTGGAACACTAATTGCAAACCGCAGGGAAGTGGAAAACTTCAGAGCACCTTCAGTCATTTAGTTGAAGAGGTGATTTTAGAGGGAGGATAGGTTGGCCAACATATTCAGCCCCAGGGGCCCAATGTTTGGCTTCAAACAGTGGCCTGTTTTAAGGTTCTGAGCTCTGCTCTTCACCTACTGCCACTTAAATGCCAGCATCTCTGAAAATCTGGCTGCATACTTAGGAGTGCGGCTGGGAGTCACATAGCGCTTTGGAAAATCTGGCCATAGAAGTAAATGTAGACTTACCAGGTTTTGGCTGTTGCTGTTAGGGCTGCTTACGCTTCTGTCTAAAGCGGGGGATTGTTCTATCTGACAAGACAGACATTCAGGTTTCTCTGAGGGCACTGGTAGACATTCAGGCCTCCGCTCTAACTCATGTCGCTTTACATAAAGCACCATGAGTTAAAGTACCCCATGAGCCAACAGATATTTGCTTGTTGTATTGAGGCAGGGGGAGAGGGGAAGGACTTGAGCCTCACTACTAGTGAGCAGCAAGCTGAGGAGCTGCACCTCTCCCTAGCTATGTCACCCTCTCCCAGCTCTGGGCCTGTCAGGGAGGGAGGGGGGAGGAGGGTGGGGAAGCCAGCAATGGTGAGCTGCCTGTTGGGCTTTGCCCAGTTTGAGCTGGGGGTAGGGGTGGATTGGGTCCCCCCACCTTGTGGCATCACCCCCATCTCCCCAGATGGGGTACTAGGGTGAGCTGGTCTATCCCACAAGGCAGGGCAGAGGGTTCTGATCCACACCTCCCCCCACCCCTCCAGCTCAGGTCAGGCAAAGCCCAGTGGGCAGCTCCCTGCTACTGGCTTCCCCCTCCCTTCTCCTCCCTCCCCCCCTGCTAACTACCCTGGGAGCGGGGTTAAGCTGCATCATCCCAGCCCCAAATGGAAGAAAAATTAACCCTAGGGAACACATGTTCCCTAAGATGCTCTGCAGCAGAACACCTTCATCTGATACCTCATTTGAAGAGGGTCAATTTTTTTGTGCAATTGGCCACGTTAAAAGCGCTCTGCAACCTTACATGTGTCACAGCATGGCTGTAGAGCACTTTCAGGGGGCCAGTCACACTAAAAACGTAACTTCTGTCTCCATCCTAACAGTTCAGGGCACTGCTGAAAAGAAGCCTAAAGGTGAAGGGGTCTCTCAAGCCTAGTGGCCCACTGGAGGAGTGTGTTTAAGGCACACCATTCTCTATACCCAATGGCACAGAAGAAAGTGATGTGATAGCATTATGTGAAGCCATTTTGCTCTGTAGCTCAAAAGACCAAGTACCCTTTTCCAGTTGGCTTGAGTGTGGACAGCCTTTTGCATAAGTCCCCAGGAGAGCTTGATGCCTTTGGAGCGAGAGCAAGGCACCTTAACCACTCTGCTTCCCTGCCCCACTTGGAAGGAGTAGTGGACTGCAAATAAGGTCTGATCCTGTACGGTTCCAGTGATTTCTTCTGAGATTAGTGGGAGCATCTGACACTCACCTCCTCTCTGTGTCACCATTTCTGTTAGAAGCAAGTGAATGACTAAATCCAAATTTTCCTTCTCCTTTATGGTAGAGCAGATACACTTGAAATATGACTAAGTGAACATCTTGCAAAATTGCCAATCCTGCTTAGGTGCAGTTTCGTTGGCCCCAATTACATTGTAACAAGCATTGTATCTGCATGTTGGTGAATATGTAAACCACTTAAAATCTCTTCGGTCCCACTGGGCGCATCTGCATAAGATGCTTAAAGCCCATTGGACTAATTCTACTGTGCATTAGCGCAGCTGGCAAAAATCATGCTAACGTGCAGTAGATTAGCCCAATGGGCATTAAGCATCACCTAAAAGGTGTTCATCTGCACTAATGCACAGTATCTTTAGTCCAGTGGGCATTAAGTGTTACCTAAAAAGCATTCATCTGCACTAATGCGCAGTAGCACTGATTCCAGCGCGTTAAGTTAGTATCTGTTCTTACAGATACCAACTTAATACACCATAATTACAGTGCATTAATGAACATATAGACATGCCCACTGTAATGTAATTGTGCCTTGTTTAATGCATGATTGGTGAAACGCTTCTAAAGCAGCTTTGCACTGACTGAGTCCTGTCAGTTTCAGGCGTGTTACTAACAGCATAAGGCCCTCTGAGAAGCAAGGTAAAAAGTCTTAATGAGGTGCAAAAAGCTTAGCCCTTGCTGTTCCCATAATTAATTATACCCGTTTATGCTGCATTTGGATAAATGCGTAAATGCTCAGCATCTAAGTAAAGTGCGTTATAGTGGAAAGTTGGAGGTCCCAGAGAGGAGAACAGCTGTTTCATGTGAGTTTGGGGTAGAAGTTCATAGCCCAAAGTTCTCTTATTTTATCATCCAAAGTCATAAACATATAAAAGCAGGGGGCTATATTTTTACTGTAATTGGAGCGATGGGTGCTTGGCATCCTTGGCAAAAAAGAGATGCGGTACCTAAATGTAGACCTTCCATGTCATATGTAGGCACGCAAGGGTGGAAATTTTGGCCTATATGCCTACTATCACATGAATGCATAATGCAGCAAGCCCATCTCCTTCTCACACACAATCACTCACTCAGTCACTCACACACATAGCCCAAACTCCCACACGGAGCTTTACTGGGAAACTAACTGCTTATGTAACTACTTTCTGTGTCATTGAAATAGTGCCTTGGGTCTGGAAAGTGTTGCATGAATTACCAAAGTTTTTCTAGCATAAAAAGATCTTACTTTGATAATATATACATTTGAGTTTCCTGCATAAAACAGTGCTTTTATTTTTCCAACACTATTGTAACAGCACTAGTTATAAATTGTAGCGTTCATATTTGTAAATCTTTGGGAACTAGTCAGGAAGAACAAAACTTTGTGTTGTCAGGTCACATTAACTCCAGAATTTCTTACAGGCAAATTGTGTCTTGAACGTTCTGCACGATTCACAAAAAAGCCCTTTCTCTATGTAAGGCATCAGCTCCTATTAAGCAGAAGAAATAAGCCACTATATGCAAGATGTAAGTGTGTATCTTACGAACAGGCTGAACTAGTTTAGATTAATGAGTTCAGATGGTGGCAAACAATTATAATCTGCTTGAATTAGCACCTCTGTCCATCCACAACCAAGGCAAACAGCCTTCTCTCAGTTTCTGAGAACAAGTAGAGGCCACAGCTTGTGGTCAGTGATAAGCAGGAGTGATCTTGAGTTGTGGTTTATACATTAGCCATTTAAATCTGGATTGTACATCTGTGCCTCACCAGGAACTTGTCCAGGAGGATACAGTAGATCACTAGTTCTTAGCTTTCTTACACCGAGATTCAAAAGCAGCTGCGATAGTGAGGAGTGTCGTGTCTGTTTCAGTCAGCAGCCCCCAGGTCTTCTAGGGTTGACAGCCCTTCCAAGCCGATTGCCTCACTCAGACTCGCAGGCTCTGAGACAAGCTGGCTCCACAGGTTGACTGATTCTTGGAGCTGTCAGCACCCAGTCCAACCAGGAAAGTGGTCCCCAATCCAAGGACAGACTCCATGTCAAGGATGCCCCAGAGTTACAGATGACCTGGTATTCTCGGCTGACAGGCCACATGGCTGGCCTGCCTGGAGCTGCAAGACCTAGTACTAGTTCCAGGACTTTCATACACTCAGCTCCATACTAGGAAGCCTGGAAACCCTACGATCCCTGCCCAGAGCTGTCCCTTGGGAAGGAAGGGGGTGAATCAGGGAAATCACCCCGGGCCCCATGCTTTGGTGGGCCCTGCAGACAGTGCTGTACAGGCCTCACGGACAGCGCTATTGGCACATGCCAAGGGCACCACCACTTCGTGTGGCCGGCTGGCTTTGTGCTCCAGCCGCTCATCAACCCCTCCCCCACCCCCACTCCCATGCTCTGGCCACTTGTTACCACCCCCCTCCCCACACAGGCTGATATTCCCTGGGCCCTGCGCACCCCTAGAGTGGGCCCTGCGCACCCCTAGAGTAGGCTCTGTACCAACCCCACAATATAGTGTGGACCGTGAAACTACCATACAACTATAGCCCCTGGCAACATGGTAGCCTCCACAGTTGGCCAGTTGAACTAGCAGGAAATGGCGGAGATTTCCACTAGTGTGGTTTGCCCCAGTGTGGTTGAAGTTTCTCCAAACCAAGGCATTCTGTGGAACTTAGCAGCTTCAGCAAATTTGTGTGCTGTCAGAAAAGTCAGTGCCAGTTCCTGTGCATAGCAAGGAATTGCCACTGATGTGGAGTCCTGATTGTACCCAGGAGTACAATCCTTCCTCCTCCTGCAGAGTGTTCCAAGGAAAGGTGCCTTTCCTTCAGGTCTATGGTGTTTTGCTTTGGTGCTGCCACTAGAATGGAGCTTGGTGGGGTCAAGAGCAGGAGAAGACCTGGAACAAAGCGGGAATGCTTTCCACCCCTCTGAAAAGTTCCATAGATTTCATAGATTTCATAGACATTAGGGCTGGAAGGGACCTCGGGAGATCATCGAGTCCAGCCCCCTGCCCAAAGGGCAGGAAGTCAGCTGGGGTCATAGGATCCCAGCAAGATAAGCATCCAATTTGCTCTTGAAGGTGTTCAATGTAGGTGCTTGAACCACCTCCGCTGGCAGACTGTTCCAGACCTTGGGGGCTCGGACAGTAAAGAAATTCTTCCTTATGTCCAGCCTGAAACGGTCTTGCAGGAGTTTGTGACCGTTCAACCTCGTCATCCCTTGGGGCGCTCTGGTGAACAGACGTTCCCCCAGATCCTGGTGGTCACCCCTGATAAACTTATTGGTGGCCATCAGATCACCCCTGAGCCTGCGATTTTCCAGGCTAAAGAGTCCCGTGGCTCTCAGCCTGTCATCGTAAGATCTGTTTTCCTGCCCTCTGATCATGCGCGTGGCTCTCCTCTGGACTCTCTCAAGCTTCTCCACATCCTTTTTGAATTGTGGAGCCCAAAACTGGACGCAGTACTCCAGCTGCGGCCTCACCAAGGCCGAGTACAAGGGGAGAATGACGTCCCGGGATTTGCTCGAGAAGCATCTATGGATGCACGCCAGCATTTTGGTCGCTTTACTAGCCGCAGCATCGCATTGCAGGCTCATGTTCATCTTGTGGTCAATGATGACCCCCAAGTCTTTTTCTTCTGTAGTGCTAACCAACGTAGCACTGCCGAGCCTATAAGGATGCTGCAGGTTTTTCCTCCCAAGGTGGAGAACCTTGCATTTTTCGGTGTTAAACACCATGAGGTTCTCGTCTGCCCATTTGCTGAGCTTGTCCAGGTCAGCCTGGATCACCCGCCTATCTTCTGGCTTGGATGCTTTGCCCCAAAGTTTGGTGTCATCGGCGAACTTGGCCAGTCCACTCCTAACTCCAATGTCCACATCATTAATGAGATGTTGAACAGTATGGGTCCCAGGACAGAGCCTTGAGGGACCCCACTGGTCACAGGGCACCATGATGATTGACTGCCATCAATCACAACCCTCTGGGTCCGACCACGAAGCCAATTTCCCAGCCAGCGGATGGTGTTGGAGCCAAGGCCACAACTGGGCAGTTTGGCCAAGAGGTGATCATGGGATACCAGATCAAAAGCTTTTTTGAAGTCAAGATATATGACATCAATCTCTTCTCCCTTGTCCAGGTGATAGGTCACCTGGTCATAGAAGGAAATGAGATTGGTCAAACAAGACCTACCCGCAACAAACCCATGCTGGCTGTCCCTCAGGATGTTAGCCTGGGCCAGTCCCTCAAGGATGGCCTCCTTAATAAACTTTTCTAAGATCTTCCCCAGGATAGAAGTCAGGCTAATGGGCCTGTAGTTAGCCGGATCCACTCTCCTCCCTTTCTTGAAGATTGGCACCACATTGGCCTTCTTCCAGTCTTCGGGCACTACACCAGAGCGCCAGGAGTTTTCAAAGACCCGTGCCAGGGGCTGGGCTATGACGCTCGCCAGCTCCTTGAGTACCCTGGGGTGCAGGTTGTCAGGGCCAGCTGACTTGAAGGTATCCAGCTTCTCAAGGTGTTCCTTCACGAGGTCAGCATTGATGGAGGGTAGGGGATCCCCCTCACCCAGATTTCCCTGTCCCATAGCAGGCATGGGCATCCCGTGTGACTGATGAAAGACTGACGCAAAGTACCTATTTAAGAGGTTGGCTTTTTCCTGGGCGTCAGTTGTCAGTTGCCCCATCTGGTTTAGCAGGGGTCCAACATTGCCCTTGCTTTTCCTCTGGCTCCCCACATACCTGAAAAAGGACTTTTTGTTGTCCTTGATGCCTGAAGCTAGTTGGAGTTCAGTTGCAGCCTTGGCTTTCCTGGTTTGGTCCCTGCAGGACCGGACCAGCGCGGAGTAATCCTCCTTGGAGGTGAATCCCGTCCTCCATCCATTGTAGGCTTTCCTTTTTAGCCACAGTAGGTCCGCTAGGTCTCTGGAGAGCCAGGGGGGCTGCTGTGCCTTCTTGCTGCCTTTCCTCTGTGTTGGAATAGATTTAGCTTGTGCATTGAGGATCGCTTCCTTGAGAAGCAACCACTCTTCTTGAACTCCCATCTCCCTGGGGTCATGGTCCCTGAGGGCCTGACCGACTAGCCTCTTGAGCTTGTCAAAGTCGGCTTTTCTGAAGTCAAGGACTTTTGTGTTGCCTAGTGGCTGGCTCCTGCCTATTATTAATAATAGCAAGATACTAAATGTATAGATGGGGCCATAGGAATTATTACTACAGCTGTGTGATGCTTCGGTCCTTGATTCAATTAGGTAGATATTCGGCCTGATTCAGTGGCTGACCTCCAAATCCAAATCAAATCAGAGGACCCTTTAATCTCTCTGAATTGAATCAGAACAGTCCAAATTGATTTGGAGAGATTCTTAAAGATTCAGATACAGACACAGCTTTAAATGTTTTTTCTGCATACCTCTAGGTAGCAGGCAGCTCGGGAAGGCTGCGATGCTGAGGCTCATGGAGCGTCCCACCGGAGCACGGGGGGCTGCCCAGCGCACTCAGCACCAGACCTGGAAGTGGACCAGAAGCATTTCTGGTCCACTTCTGGGATCACACCACCCCTGCAATTTTCACCCCCCTGTGGCGTAATACATACATGTGAAATGAGTTTTGCTTTCAAGAACTTGGGGTGCAGTTCCCTCCCGAACCCAATCTTCTTGAAACATGGCAGGCTTCACAGTCTCAGCAGAGGCTACCAACCCTGCAGGTTTCATTCAAATCAGACAAAAAACAGCAAAGTTATAGATATTTCTTTGATTCCCCATTATACCCTATGGCTGGATCTCCAAGGCGGCTCCAAAGATTTTTCCGAAGCGTTTCGGAAAGCCTAACAAAGCCAGCACTTTGATCTGGACATGCTGCTTCTGACACCGATCCAAAGCACGGTCCAAAGCCTCGCACAGCCCTATTATCTTCCTCCTTGCCACATTTTTCCCTGCTGCAGCAGTGGGGAGAACAAATTTAAGACAACCCTCCAATAATTAGATCATATATATGGGAAATCATAACAAATTTATACATTTTTCATGCATAGAATTTAGTTACTGGGGGTCACCTTAAATTCAGGGTCATCTTGGATTCAGATAAATATGGTACCTAATTGATTGTAGGTGCGAATTGAAAGTGTTTGCCCCCTTAGTCTCCGCACACTCCATAGGCCATCCAGCATCTAGTTGCTACTTTCTCTGTTCCACTCCCTTCCCCCAATACACATATTCAAATTAAGGCAAGGAAAGAATTGTGACCAAGTCACAGCTACCTCCCTCTGCTCTTTCTGGAAGCTGTGAACCACTCCTTATACAAGACCCTGCCCAAAAGTCCAGTTTATCCCTTAATAAATTCTCCTCTCCTCTCCCCCTTTGATTTTTCATCCCCTGCCCACTCTCCCGGCCCCAGCTCCCGGATCTTAAAAGCCCCCACTCACTGGCTGCTGCCAGGTGTGCGTGTGTGTGTGGGTGTGTGTGTGGGTGGTGTGGGGATTCCCACTGCCCTCACTGCTTCATGCCTGAAAAGCTGTGGGGGACAGTGAGGATGCCTCCCCCAACGGGCAGCAGCCAGTGAGTAGGGGCTTTTTTTAATGAGCTGGGAGCTGGGGCTGGGCAGGGCAGCCGTGCAGGGTGGTGCTGGGACAGTGGGCGGAGGACACTCAGGGGAGCTGGGGGAACACGCAGGGGATGGGGCTTGGCAGGGGTCCCCCCCATGGTCCTCTCCTCCAGCCCCCGCACTCCCACCCCCTACTTATCAGCATGGAGCCCGGGTCCAGCTCCTTGCAGTAGTAAGTGGGGACTGCCCGAATCTCCGAAGCTCTCTGAATCTTTTCTGAATTGATTCAGAGAGCTTCAAATCAATTCAGACCTTATAATTAATCTCCTGATTCAATTCGGATGTGGTGATTGGGCTGCCGAGTCGGGCTGAATCTCCTCCCAATTGAATCAGCACCTGGAGTTTTGCACAGCCCTAATAATCATCCAAAGGTATCTTTTTTTATATGAAAGAATCTGGATACCCCGCTTCTGTCTCATGAAAGGAAAATGTGCTGTAGCTGTCCTGGGCAGTGTCTCCCTTCTGTGGCATTTTTCAAATTTACCTGAGTATTTTATTAGAAACCAAAATTGCAGGTATAGAGGGATGGCAGAAACACCCTTTTTTGAAAATTTTCTTGTCAACCCAGAGCAGATTTAAAGTGATTAGAACATTTGTCTTAAGATGAAAGAAGTAGCTTTGCACAAGTAAATTTTAGACGCTTCAGAGCTGAAATAAAGAGATGATAAAACCAGTAAGAAAACATCTCGCTTCAAATGAATTTCATTCAACTGCAAATAGATTTTCTCCTACCATCCAGATCATGCACAATGCTTGCTTGCAATAGACTCTTCTTTTATATCAGATGTGTTTTTGTTTTTATTCTTTGTCTAGATAAGTGTATTATTAAACTATCACTTTCTGTATCACAAAAATCGGAAGAAAGGAGATTATGCTATAAATCATAAAAATCCTCCATTGGAGCAGCTTTAGAATTTTTCTTTGGTGGATCATGACACACTCTAAAAGAGATAAAACATAGAGTATTCTAGGTTTTTTTATTTAGGGACCCTGAATTTATGAGATCGGGTTATAGAGATAATTTTAATGACAAATGCAGTAATTAACTTGTTTTTTACTCTGTATAAAACTAATAGATTAAAATGCCATTTAAATTTCTTGCGTCTTTCCACTTACAAAACTCAAATTGATGGTATTTCAGAGAAGGTTATTAGTTAATGCTACTTTCATCTTGTTTGATAAGATATCTACAAATCCTCCCCCAGCTGACTTATCTTGCTGTAGATGACCCCAGAATTAGTTATTCTATTTAAATGTCCCAAAATATCAGTTGAATTGGAAACCATTTGGCTTGCCAGTGCTTCAGTGAATTAGTGAAAGAGAGGGTACGGTGCACTTTGGAAGTGAATGGAGGCTAATGATATGGACAAATGAATGAGTTAGAGTGAATGAAAAGGGAGAAGGGACTTGCTGTGTGTTGGCTGCTCTTGGTAGCTCTGTTCATGTGCCTGAACAAAAATGAAAGTTAACCAAGGTAGCTTAGCTGTGTTTCACTGATGAGTTAACTACCACAGCTTAGCTATTACTTACTGCTAGGAAAGAGCCTACACTTGGGCAGTTATTGTTGGGCAGTACATCCCTACCCTCACCATAGTTTAGGAGGGTGAGTGGGAGGGCCCAAGGCCCTGCCAGTGAGCCCCTAGGGTAGGTTGTCCCATCAGTAGCTGGACTCCCAGCAGCACGATGCAGATGGGCACGTGCCACACTCGGAGGGTCCCCGCGGAGTCTGCAGCCTTCCCCCCCCGGCACCTCAGAGGTCTCTCCCTAGGCGGAACCCCTGGTTCCAGGCTCCACGCAGATGGAGCCTCTGGCTCTCGACTGCGGGGGCTCCCTGGCACGTTTCCAGGCTCATGGGACTGGGAGCATGGCTACCTCCCCTCGTGAGGTTTGCTCCACTTTGGAGTCCCTGGGGCGCCAGGTAGAGGAGCTCCAGGCCACAGTCCAGAGACTGTGTGCCATCAAGGATGGTGAGCAGGAGAGAGACTCCTACTGCCAGGCCCTTCACCCCATGCTGAGCCAAGGGGGTTGCTGTGCCCTTTTGCTACCCTTCCTTTGAGATGGGATGGACAGCCCTTGTGCTGTCAGGATCAGTCCCTTGAAGAGCAACCACTCTTCTTGGACTCCTCTTGCCATCGAGTCATGGTCCCTTAGGGCCTCGACAATGAGCCTCCTGAGCCTGTCAAAGTCAGCTTTCCTAAAGTCAAGGACTTCTGCACTGGGAAAAAAACCCACAGCACGTTTATAGGCTTGGCTGTGCTATACTCACTAGCACCATGGCTGAAAGAGACTTGGGGGTCATGATTGACCACAAGATGAACATGAGCCACCAATGCAATGTCGCAGCTGGTAAAGCAAACAAAACTCTGGCTTGCATCTATAGATGTTCATAAATCCCAGGATGTCATCCTCCCACTGTACTCAGCCTTGGTGAGGCCACAGCTGGAGAACTACATCCAGTTTTGGGCTCCACAATTCAAGAAGGATGTAGAGAAGCTTGAGAGAGTCCAGAGGAGAGCCACGCGCATGATCAGAGGGCAAGAGAATAGGCCTTATGATGAGAGGCGGAGAGCCATGGGACTCCTCAGCCTGGAAAAGCACAGGCTCAGGGGTGACCACCAGGCTGTCTATAAGTATGTCAGGGGTGTACATCAGGATCTGGGGGAATGTCTGTCCACCAGAGTGCTCCAAGGGATAACAAAGAGCAACGGTCATAAACTCCTCCGTGACCACTTCAGGGTGGACATAAGGAAAAACTTCTTTACTGTCTGAGTCCCCAAGGCCTGGAATAGACTCCCTCCAGAAGTGGTGCAGGCACCGACTCTGGACTCATTCGAGAAATTATTGGATGCTTATCTTGCTGGGATCCTTTGACCTTAGCTGACTTCCTGCCCTTGGGGCAGGGGGAAGGACTTGATGATCTTCAAGGTCCCTTCCAGCCTTAATGTCTATGAAGTCTATGAAATCTAGTTTGTCTGTCTGTCCACACACTACTTTACTAGGAGTTTCAGCTCTTTGGTGTTTGTACTGTAGTCCAAGCTACCTATGGTGGGCACACCAGCAATCTGGAAATCACCCAACATATGGCAGACAGGTAATCTACCTAGCCCAGCTCAACTTTTCTCCATGCTGTGGTATAAGCAGCCTCTAACTAGATCCAGCCACTTTCAAGGCTGCTATTAGAGGGAAAAGTTTCTGAAAGAAGCTTTGGGCATGTGCGGATGAAATGGGGGCCCTACATCGAAGCACTGGGTTTTTAAAAACACTGCTTCAATTTAGGGGAAGTAAACCCCCGTGTCGTATACACCCGTTTTTTACCTGTCTCTCCAGCAGCAGGGAGGGGAGGGTGATCTGCTGGAGATCTGCAGGAGCTAGGGGAGGAGGCTGGTGCTTCCCTCCATGGCAGCGGTTCCCCCACCCAAGGTGGCACCCATCCACAGGCACCCAGCTTGGGCAGTCCCAGGGGGCACTGCAGCCATGGAGGGAAGGACTGGGCCCCTGTGCAGCTCATGTAGGCAGGCTCCAGGGTGGGGAGGGAAGAACAGGCTCATTGCTTTTTTTTTCTTCCTTTGAGGTAGCCTTCTTCCTCGGGTTGTTGCCAGGCTTCCTGCATGGGCTGCCTGCAGAGTCCCTGACCCGCGTGGAGCCTGGTGCTTCACTCCATGACTGCAGGGCAACAAACTAAAATGCCTCAGTTTGCTGTGCCCCAAAGTCATTTAAGGTGTATTATGCTGCCGAATGTGCTACGGCGCCTGGAATTAATGCACAGTCTGCCACCGATGCGTGCAAACACCAACACCATTAAAGCATTTAACCCACTTTCAAGTGTCGTGCACACATGCCCCTCATTTCATCCACACATGCCCTTTAATTAAGTGTAAACAGCTCAGGGTAGGTTGTTCCTGTACAAACAGAAGGCGCTTCTTAATTGGCCCATATGGTGCTTTTACTGTTACAGTCAGTGGGATTTAGCAAATGGGTAATTCCGTTCACATGATTTAATTAGATGCCTGCCCCTACCTGTGGTACGTCCTGATACTGGACGGCGGTGTCCATCTCTGGGTGATGGAATCCTAGCATCACCGAAGGCATGGCAAAACTCCCTTGGACTTTTGTGGAGCCATGACTTCACCCAAGGATCCTGCCACAGTGGAAATAAGGTTGTCTTCTGTTTTCTCTGCTGTCCACCTCAGCTGATACTGGCTTTTAGGGGGGAGTGAGGCTGAAAAGGTGTGCCTTCTGGCCCTCATCCAATGGGATGTCAGTGAGAATTGAATCAAGCTCTAAACTGGCTTCTGATTTCTGATCATCAGTATAAAGGAGTGAAACATGCTGATTTAGGGACATACCAAGAAAATCAAATATGTCTGCAAACCTCATTTAATGCCATAAGCCATCATCGACAACTTAATTACTTTCATAGTTTCATCGATGTTAGGGGATAGAAGGAACCTTACAGATCATTGGGCCCAGCCCCCCTGCGCTTGGGCAGGAAAAGCTGCTGGGATCAGATGACCCCAGCAAGATGGGTGCCAAGATGCTTTCTGAATCTGTGGACAATATTCCTCCTTGACTTCAGCAGAACTGTGATCCAGAAAGTGTTTGGTTCCATAATCTATGATGATAGTTATTTATGTATTATTTGCTAGTTTATATTTCTGCCGTAAAAGGTGCCATTTATATAGCATAATTCTCTTTTCCAAGTACTTGAGATCTTGTTCTGCGTGTGCCAATGTTGATGGAAAATATTCTGAGAACACAAACAAGATCAGCTGTGCTTGTAACATTTTTCTGTATAATGTCTGTATGATTGGATTAGAACAGTTTATTTGCCTAATTATTTTGTTTTCCATGAATAGTCTTATGGGTGTAGTGAATCAAAGGGAAAAATACAACCTGGGTTTGCTATTAAGCCAACAAAAATGCATCCTTATCTATAAAAGTGAATAATTTGTTTAGGAATGAACTAATCCTGAAAGTGATGCACAGCCCTGAACTTTACCATCCCATGCACTCCCTTCCCAGAGAAGCCGACAGGACCATCAATCAAAAGTTCCACAGTTATGCTCTTCTTTTCTAGCCATTTCTTCAATTTCAACATATTATATACTTCCAAAAATAAGTATTTGCGCTGTAGATTATTGATGTTTGCCGCAGGGTTTTCCTTTATTGTGATGTCTTGATTAAATACACAGTTTAAGAAATGCCAGGAGGCTGTGGTTTGATAGGATTCTTTAGCCTAATAGTTTAAATAGAAAACATTTGAATGTTTCAGAACCATCAGGTTTTTTGCACATAAATGGCCAGTAAGGGTGTGCAAAGCAGGCCCTATTCGATTCGGATTTGGCCCAAATTAGGGACAGTGATTCAATTCATTGATTCAGATCACTGTCCCTGATTTGATTTGGCTGAATCCAAACCTGAAGATTCGATGCTGATTCAGAGAATCAGCGATTCGGACATAGACACAGCTTTAAAACATTTTTCTACATACCTTGTGGTAGCAGGCATGGCTTGTGATCACTGCAATGTGGAGGCACATGGAGCATCCCACAGGAGTGCAGGCAGGGGAGCCTCCATGTGCTTGGTGGTGAACACAGAAGTGGACTGGAAATACTTCCAGTCCACTTCCAGGTCTGCCAGGGAGCATGCTGGGACCCACCCCCGCACCTCCTCGGCTCAGTGATCAGCCGGCGTGGGACCCCCGGTGCCCCCCCAGACCCAGGAGGCGCCAGTCACTGAGGCAGGGGGACACAGAAGTTCTTCTGGTCCACTTCTGGGCCTGCTGCTGAGCATGCTGGGGCACCCGCTGCCCTCCTGCGGGGCGCTCTATGCGCCCCAGCATCACAGCATTCATGAGCCCCTGCTACCTAGAGGTATGTAGAAAAAACAATCAAAGCTGTCTGTATGTCCGAATCTCCAAATCTTTCCAAATCTCTCTGAATCAGTTCAGAGTGTTCCAATTCAATCTGGAGAGACTAAAGGATCCTCTGATTCAATTCGGATTCAGAGATTTGGCTACCTAATCAGGCCAAATCTCCACTGAATCAACACAGGGACCAAGGCCTTGCACAGCCCTAATGGCCAATATCTTAGTACTTTTACCATATTTGCTCACATTCCATATGCACCTTCCCCACAAAAATTAGTCCTCTAAAATTGGGGTGCATGTCTGAAACAGAGAAAGTGCTTTCTGCACTTGAATAGGAGCACAGAGATGCTGTAATGGCGGCTAAAGCCTCTGGGTCTCTCCAGCTGGCTTCTTCAGGGATGGAATCCAGTTTTAACCCTGTCACAACAGCTATCAAAGTGGTAGTAGCTTTTGGCTAAGTAGCCAATTTGGCACCCGCGGCAGGAGGGTTAGAGCTTCAGATTTTTTTCCTGAAGAAGTCAGCCATCAGTGTCCTCTGTGCAGTCAGCTTTCAGCCACAACTCTGGAAAAATCCTTTTTTTCTTCGTTCTGCGTTCCCAAAACAAGATGTCTATCTTATTTGGCAGTATGTGCTATGCAAGAAAATACAGTATCATGGCACCTTCCTCCCTCCTACTCTTTTTCTACCTTTATATGTTGCTTCACATCTAAAAATAGATGGTAAGCTCTTTGGGGCTATAATGATGCCTTTTTACATATCCACACAGCATCTAATACAATAGAACCATTATTTGTTTTACAGCAAATACTCTAGTTACATACTATATTGTTACATAGGCATCCCTCTAATTGCACAGCAGTTACACTTTTAATATTTGTAACTGCAGCTAATTCATGTCACCTGAAAGTTCACTATAGGAAAACCTACCGTGTAAATAAAGTGTGATAAATACAGCCAAACAGATACAAATGTTTCTCATACCCCCACACCCCAAGGGATAAGGTATAAAACAGTTATAATCAAGTTAGTTAGTTTCCAATCTTCCAATTATAAGAGTTAACATTAATTACACACTCGGAAAGTAAAATGGAGCCTGATTGCACTGTAATTATAGTGAACTTAGTGTGACCCGATGTAGCCTGAACGTCTCGATAAGGAATAAGCTATGATAGCACACCCCTTTGCTGTCTTGGTGAATACCACACAAATATTAAAGCAATGCTACAGTGCATCTGCCCATGGGCCCAGTAGGCTTGGGGATAGATGCTGCTGCTCTCTAGCTCTGTAGCAGCACTGTGAGTTTGTTAGCTTTTTATTCTGAGGATAGAGAAAAACAAAAGCCCCGATTGCTGATAACAAGTATATCCTGGTGACTTCTAGAGGTCTTAGAAGTACAATTCATTACAAATTAAAGTGAACTTGTCCTAGCCTCAGAGATGTGGCACTGGACTGTAATTCACTCTGCTGTCCATGGGAGCAGGGGCACTGCCCATGGAACTGTATTAATACCAGCTCACCTGGCGATCTGGTGAAATAAAACTCAGGCCATGTCTATGCACGAACCCTTCTGTCCATGAGAACATATCCTACAGATTAACCATAATTTCATCATTTTACAACCAACTTGGTATCCAGGCCAGGCAGGGGCAGCACAGGGCCTGATCCTGGTGCATCGGGGTTTATCTGGCCTGTGTTAGTCCCACACCACTCATGTGTCACATGGGACCAAAAGCTTAAGCACCACTGCCACAGAGACACGAATGGGCTCTCGCACATAACTTGGGCAGGAGTCAGACAGGTAACGTGTTGAGTTTAGGAAAGATGCTTATATGTCCATAGTATTTTTCACCCATATTACATAGTAATAAACACTCATGACAGGAGTAGTTCAAATCTGCACTCACAGCAAACTGTACTCTATTACAGAGATGTAGGAGGTAACAGAAATAGTCATGGCAGTTGGGGGCTCACAAGTACAGGAACTCTTTTACCGCCCATGACAGTCCCAGATATTAAGCATATAGTACTGTAAGGCTGATGATACCCATGTATCCAGCTGTGCTGGGCTTCCTTGTATTTTCTTCCTACTTAGTAAAATATTAACCCCAGTTTAGACCAGTGTAGGTTAGCATCCAACTGTTCAGACAGCTCCCTTGCCAAACTTTTGAGCTTGTTAGGTATTATTGGAAACCACATTTTCAGGCTTTGGCTCCTTTACACTCAGCTAGTGAAGCACCCCGACTTCCAGAGATGGGCATAGCCTTGGAGCAAGATGCAGCGCCATGGTGAGCTCATGCGTTTTTATAAAAATGTTATCTTATGCTACAGAGTCCAAGTGCTCATTAAAAAAATAAAATAATCATTAGCCTTTCTGGCTGTGAACAGTGTGAATCTGTAGACAGCTTGAAAAAATAGCTCAGAAATGTGTGAATGGCCCCAATCATATCAATGAAATATTAACACTGAAGCTTAATTATGACATTGTAAATGTCAGCATTGGTACTATTTCCATGCTGTTGGGAAAACAAAAGCAAAAAAGGCAGGATTGTATTAGAAAGACCTACACATCTACATGTGGTGCCTTGCTTTGTCTTTGTTTTGAGACTTGGTGCGTGGGTGGGGCTAGGAACACCGTTGTACCTTTTTTCCCTGGGCTGGATTTCTGGGCATCCTTTTCATCTCTGTTAGTACTTTTGTTTATGTAATATATAATTATAGATAAATAGATGATGAAAGAAAGAAAAAGAAAAGCTACAAAATAGGACAGAGTAAATAAAGAACCCATAATATTTTTCTTCCAGTTTACTCACGAAGGTTTTCTAATATTGGAAAAAAATTTGGGCTGCAATGAATTAATTTGAGTCTGTCTGTCCTAGGGATTTCTTACGTGTTGCACTTGAGCTGCTCAAATGTTGATTGGCATTAGCGGTAGGTCAGGTTTGGAGCACTCGCACCCTAAGGCTAAAAACCTTCCCCCACCGTCCCCCACCTGCACAGATGTGACCTGCCACTAGAGGGCTGGGGATCCAGGACAGGCTTTTATCCCTGCTCTAGGTGGGGGGCATGTGAGAGATGGGTTGTGGGGAGGTGGGGATATGAAACTGAGAGGCAGAGAGTTAATGGGATAGCAGTGGGTAATGAAATAGGTGGTGGAAAGGAAATGGGGGTGAGGGAAGGGTGGTGAAATGCAGCCAGCCACTGAAGGATAATGTGAAAAGTAAAAAAAAAAAATATAAGAAGAAATAAAGAGGAAGTAGATTAAAGAAGGTCTCATATTTCAGTAAATTGGGATTTGGGATTGGGGTGTAATGGATGCTGGTTGTACTCTGCGGGGGGAGGGGGGCCTGTGAGGTGGGAACAGTGAGAGAAGACACATTTGGGGGAGCTACTGTCCTGCCCTGGGAATGGAAGCCCCAGCTCATGGAGACCAGATCTGGCTCCGTAACTTGTTCCCCGTGCCCCCTAGACCCCACTCCCAGATCTGTCCATGCCCTGTGACCTGGCTAGCTGCCACGTGCTCTGTAAGCTGTTTACATGGTATCACACCCCTGGGGGTGGGAGGGGGTGTTGGTTTGGTGCCAAAACTGTCTTCTGGGCAATAGAGTTCAGGGGTGAAAAGGTTGTCTACACAGAACAGGAGGGTATGGGACAGAACATTGCATCCTGGGATGCTGGAAGATTGCAACTTGAGCAGCTCACATGTGGAGCGTGGCCACACATTAATGGAATAAAGCTGGGTAACACGGATCAGAGAGCAACCTACTCTGGAGTAGCATAACTAAGCCACCTAAAGTGTACTTAAAAGTAGTTTCAGGTGTAATGTGTGGACAATCCAGGGGTTTAAGAGCTCCAGGAGCCATCTAAAATTAATTTGTAACAAGGCCCTTGTATTATGTAACATAGGTGCTGAACTGGAACCGCTTCACTGTTATTTCCAGAGACTAGAATCTGGTTACTGGGATATTTCCACTTTCACTCACCTAAAAAATTTCTTGTAATGGCTTCAATGGTGATGGCTACACTTGTTTTGAAATGTTGTACTGAATTTTGAACCGCTGAGAAAACATTAAGCAAAAACAAATATGTAAGGATAGTCATGTGAACAGACTGTGCCACACCACAGGTCCTTATAGCCCAGAATCCTTTCTTTGAAGAAGGCCAGGTTGCATCATGACAGTAGGTTTATGATGGTAGATAAGTAAATTGAAAGTACCTTGGTTCGCTTATAGCTACTAACAGGGGACACCACATGAAAGCCTGTGTCCTGTCCCGCCCCCCATCTCAAGTGCTTCATAAACAATCCAACATCCTATTCACCAAGGATGAGCTCCCCTGCAATTTATGGATTAAACTAAACAGGATTCACTCTGGAGCTGGACACTTTAATGCCACAGTCTATAAAACTGGCTTAAAGGACAGTCCAAGATGTGAGTGTAGTAAAGCATCACAGACTGCTGACTACTTCTTCAGGTGTGCAGCACACCAACACACCCAGGATGAGGACCTGGCAAGCATCAGTGGTAAAGTAGTTGTACGGCTCTGCCACATCAATGATGTGCAGAGGAGGAAATGAAGTATACAAGAGAAGAAGTATTCTTTCTTGCAGAGTGGCATGGTGTAGATGCTAAGGGAAAGAGTATTTAAGTAGACCATATCAAAATCAAGGCATCCCTGGTACTCCCTTCTTACAGCTCCCAGCAGTTGGAACCTAGGAAGGTCTAACTGGGAAGCTGCAATCCCTAAATGAGTCGTTTATACTCATAACATTTCTCACCAGATTTTATGCACTTTGGGCCAGAATAACTTTGGGCCAGACTATTTCCTATTCTGGGGAGAAATAAAAGATTTAGAAGGGCAGTGATTTCCTATTGCTATCAACATCTCCTGTTATGAAGGTGGGAATTCCCTGAGGAATGAGCAGGGGTTCCATCCTGAATCTGCAGATTGCTCTATCTAGATAGTGAAGAGCTGGCCTATGTAAGACTAGGAGGGGTCTCCTGTGAGTCTGTTGGTATGTCTACACTGCAGCAGCAGCAGAGATCTCAATCACCCTACACACCAATAATCCCACTTACCCATTCCTGCTCTACACATGTCAACCTTAGAAATGAGATGGGGAGGACAACGTGAGAGAGCCCTTTGCATGGTGCTCAAGACCTGGTTTTCTGAGATGCTGAAGAGTGGTGGCTTTGGTGGCAAGACAGCTCTCTGCCACTGTGGTGTAGGAGGCACCCTCTAAACCTAGTCCTTTGTCACTGAGACCAGCAAATCACTTATTCCCTTACACAAACTGATCAAGGTCTGGACTTCTGCTTTCTAATACCATTGCTTCTGCAAGGAAGGAAGAGATTCCTCATAAATCTCCAGAAAAAGAGGTCACAGGGGAGGGTGGACTACTTCGGGAGTGAATGCCACTCTTCCATGATACAGCATCATATTTTGCAGTGTTAGGCCTTGGATGATTGCACCTCCTAGTTCTAAGCAGCTCATTTCTTGTCACAAATTAAGTATTCCATCAGAGTTGCTAGGGAAGAATATTCAATTGCTCTTTTATTTGGAAGCTGAATAACAGGCAGTTCTTTTTGGAAATGTAACCTAAGTTATGATTTTGTTTTGTGGAAGAGAGCATTCTTAATTGAGCTCTAGGTATTGCTTAACTGTTCAGTTTGCTCCTTTCCTTTGAGTCAGACAATAGGAAGAGCACATTATTTAAACTCTCTCCTACTTGTTTGCAAGTAAAGAACCAGGATAAATCTCTGTTTTGTATGTGGAAAAATGTTAATACAAAACTGATTCAGTGTAATGGCTCATTTTTAGTGTATCCTTGGAGCTAACTGAGAGAGGAACTCCTGATCACTAGGCGTATTTTGAATACATATGTCCTTCAAAGGTTTGCCTGATTGGGATAAATAAGTCTAAATAATAAGTCTAAATAGCTTTGGTGTAAGCTTCAATTAGCCCCATTCATAGATTCATAGATGTAGGGTCAGAAGGGACCTTGTAGATCTTCTAGTCTGACCCCCTGCCCTGGGCAGGAAAGAAAATTGGGTTCAAATGACCCCAGGTAGGTAAATGTCAATCCTTCTCTTAAATACCCCCAAGGTAGGAGCCAGCACCACTTTGCAGATGACACCAAGATCTGGGGTGAGGTGGGCACGCTAGAAGGGAAGGACAAATTACAGCAGGACCTGGACAGGTTACAGGGGTGGGCAAATGAGAATAGGATGGGATTCAATACTGACAAATGCAGGGTGCTGCACTTGGGCAATAGGAACCAGCAGCATACCTATAGGCTGGGGAACTCCCTTCTCGAAAGCATGAAAGCAGAAAGAGATCTTGGAGTCATTATTGACCCCAAGATGAACATGAGCCGACAATATGAGGACACAGTCAATAGGGCTACCCGTACCTTGTCGTGCATCCACAGATGCATCTTGAGCAGGTCTAAGGAGGTGATCCTCCTCCTCTATGCGGCACTGGTCAGGCCACATCTGGACTACTACGTCCAGTTCTGGGCGCTGCACTTTAGGAAGGATATGGACAACATGAAGAGGGTCCAGAGGAGGTCACTCACATGGTCAGGGGGCAGCAGGGCAGGCCCTACGAGGAGAGGCTACAGGGCCTGAACCTGTTCAGCCTCCACAAGAGAAGGCTGAGAGGGGATCTGGTGGCCATCTATAAACTTACTAGAGGGGACCAGCCAGGAATGGGAGAGACCTTGTTCCCCCGAGTGCCTCCTGGAGTAACAAGGAATAATGGCCATAAGTTATTAGAGGGTAGGTTCAGGCTGGACATCAGGAGGCGCTACTTCACTGTCAGGGTGGCTAGGATATTGAACCAACTTCCAAGAGAAGTGGTGCATTCAGTTTGTACCAAGAATGATTTGAGTCTAGTATACCAAAGCAGCCACAAGTCTCATATAAGCCAACTGTCATGTGCCAAGGCAGTTCTTATTTAGCACAAGTTAGTTCATGTGTCCCCCCTCTATGGGTGTGAGAGAGAAAAGGAGCCACCAGGCTCCAAAGCTCCCGGGCTAATCAAAGGTCCGCAGCCCCAAAGAGCCTGGCAGAAATCTCCCTTACCCAGGTGTGTTGGGAAGGGAGGGGCAGAGAATTCCTGCGCTGGTATAAAAAAGAGCCCGGGACAGGAAAGCTAGAGGAGCAAAGAACCGGAAAGAGGAGTAGGATCAAGCCGGCACACACTGCAGGGAACTCTGAAAGTAACATGGAGTGCTGGTAGGAGACTTTTACAGACAGAAAAAAACCCAGCTGGGTTTTAGAGCCAAGTCTACTGGCCCTGCCGGCCTAGAACTATTTGTTTACAGCAGGGAGAATGGTACCCTAATAACTCTAATAGAGGGGCACTATTGACTTTCATGGTACTGTAAAGCATGTAAAAGTGGCAGAAGCCAATAAGATGGACTCGAGGTGCTAAAAGAAATCGTGGAGATCTCCACAAGAGGCTCTCAGAGAGAGAGAGAGAGAGCCATCGAAGAGGGACTGACCACACGAAGGTCAATTTTGGTTTAGATCATAGCTGCAAACAGCAGGAGCAGTGACACAGGCCAGGAGAGCCTTCTCTGTTTTCTTGTTTTCTTTTTGGTCTTTTGTTGGTTGTTTGAGAGGAACAGAGGACACATGGCCAGACCAGCTGGCTGGCCAGACCCCGGTGGAACAGGCGAGGGTGTAGGGGTGGCAGAACCCTCAGGAACGCGGGACCCCGCGGGACATTGGTGAGACTACTAATTGGACTACGCCTGCAGGTACATGAACCAACTCCGTTAACATCAAGTCGTGGCAGGAGAAATGTGGGCGTGTAGATCGTCAGTTAGAACCAATAACACCCTAGCTGAGCAGCAGGCAGCGCCCTACAGGTCTACAATGGACTGCAATACCTGACAATGGGCAACACCAGTTACTACAGGGACTGGATTAGAGTTTAATCAATGCTCCAGTTGCTGGGCCCAGCAAGAACTGCAAAAAAAGGCATATCTAGCAATTTGTGTTTGGGGCTTGAAGGATGTCAGCCTGGTATCTGGTATAGATTATTTCACTGTAGATGGATATATTAGAAACCTAGTTCAAGAAACTGCAGTAATATTAAAAACCATGACTGACCCAGTGACACTCAATTTTGGGAGAGGGATGACTCAGGATTGAGTTTGCTGCCTAATGGAGTTGGGGCACATATTACAGGGGAAATGTGTGCTGATTTTGGGTTGGGGATCAGGGTTGCAGGTGATGATGCTTTTATATTCATAAATTCTCATAGCAAATCAGCTGCTGGATGCTGTTGTCTTCGCCCACAAAGGACGAACAACACCCCCGCACAACAAATCTTGAACCTCATTTGTCCTTTTTACCTTTCTCCTAATAGAAATATATAAGTTGACATTCACTTGCTCATTAGAGCTGAAACCTCTTTTCTCATCACTTTGGGGCTGTCACCACATTTTTGTTAATTTTTCAGGAATAGTAAATTTACGGGTTATCAGTAATGTCATTTCCATTTACCTCAGTGCTGTCAAAGCTGTATCCTGCCTTTAGTCATGTGCACAGTTCCCATTAAGGCTGAGGACAAAGATCAAAACTAAAGTATGCTGCAGAAGTGCTAAAATAAAGTTTACCAAAAATTGCAGCTGGCATTGCTGTCCGTCTGTATAAGTCAGTAGCACTTCACATCAGAAGTTTTGCATGGCTGGTGCTAACCTGATTTTATGGGCTAGAGAGTAACCTGTATATTTCTTAGCTTTTCTATTGCACTTATTACTCCTGCACCTGAGCACCAGTATTAATGAACACATGTTTACCACACTTCTGTCAGATGGGAACTAGAGCACAGGACTAGACACCAGATTTTCTGAGTCCCAGTCCTCTGTCCTTACCACAAGAGACCGAGCTAAGTTTTCTGCTGCTATAAATGGACATTGCTCCACTAAAAAATAATAGAACCCTGTCAAGTCAAGGCCAAGAGTTTGGCCTATTTCACATTCACTACACCCATTTAGAGCATTGAATGGGAGTAGCTGTGGAAGATCTTATGAGACATGTCCTGATGAGCGTGCATGGGTGGTTTGAGGCACCACAAACCAAATGCAGCACATGTACAAGCATTCACTGTGCTGTTAATTTGCAGTGTGGCAGGGATTTTTTGACACCAAGAGATCCCAGTGTCAAAAAAACCTGCTGCTGAAAAAAGTAGTGTTGTGTATGCGGCAGCAGTCTGCATTACCAGAAAGGGAGCCTGGCAGGCTAAATCCATGCTCTGGCTGCCAGCCAGGGTTGGAGCAGCTGGCTAGACAGTGCTGCTGCCTCAGGAGGCCTGCAGGACCCCAGCCTCCCTTACCCCACATGGCTCACTTTGCTGCATACTGGAGCACGTGTGTAGGGGTGTGCCTGGAGACGAATAGCAGCAGCACAAATATGTGCCACTGCTATTTTTCTCATGGGAAGTGCATGCTCCTGCACGTGTGCACCCATGGAGATGCAGCTTCCCTGGACAAGAACTGTATTGCTTTAGTGTTCTAGGTTCCCAGCTGATGCGGTGGGGGCGTGTCAGTGTTGTTGACAGTAGCAGTGTCACTCAATACTTCCATGAATCACTGCTGATTTGGTTTTAGTTATTAGAATTTTTATTCTTAGGCTGGTTGTGTGCCTTTGAGGGAGTTTGATGAAGTAATCAGTATGCACTCTGCACCACTGATCTAATGCATGGTAGCAACAGATGACCACGTACTAGTGTTCTCCTGGCAGTTGGCATCTATCTGCCATCTTTCATGGGCTCAAAGCCACAAGTGAACACATTGAAAATAATTGAACATCATGAAAAAAACCAACGTAATACTCTTCCTCTGATTGCAATCCTATTTGCACCAGTTGCATGTTAAGCAATAACTTACGTATTACTAGACCTATGTGGCTTGCTTTGAGACAAATAATAACTTTGATCTGCTTTGATGATACAAATACAACTTTTTTTAGCATTTAATAATTACATTAGTCATAGCTGCTGACAATGGCATGCTCTGAAGTGTTATTTAGAGAATGGGAGACAGCATGAACACCTCGTGACTCCTGAGGCTAGGGTGGGGGGGAGGCACAGCAATCGCCCACAGGTGGTGGTGGCGGCAGAGGCATGGTGGCAGCAAGAACTGCCCGCAGGTGGCCATGGTGATGTTGGCAGCGAGGGCGGGCTGAATGGAGACTGCCTGCAGGCGGCTGCACCAGTGTCGGTGGGGAGCAGTGGGGCGGTGACAAGCGCCAAGTGGCGAATGGTGACCTCCCACAGACATTGCTGGGAGGGTTGACAGTGAAGTGGGGAGCGAGCAGTGACTGCCCGCAGACACCGCCAGCAGTGGTGGCAGCAGCCAATCTCAGGGGGTGCACGTGCACCTGCATGCACCCCCTTCACATTGCCAGTGGGAGACAAATGCATACACATTCATAGATTCATAGACTGTGAGGCTGGAAGGGACCTTGGGAGATCAACAGGCCCAGCCCTCCTGCACCAGGTAGGAAAGACAACTGGGAGTCAGATGACCCCAGCAAGGTGACCGTCCAGTCTCCTCTTGAAGATTTCCAGGGAAGGTGATTGCACCAACTCTGCAGGGAGCCTATTCCACAGTCTGGGCACCCTGACTGTGAAGAAGTTTTTCCTAATGTTGAGCCTGAAACAGTCTTCCAGGAGTTTGTGACCATTACTCCTGGTTTTCCCCAAGGGTGCCCTGAACATCACCAACATGGCTTCTAGTGCAACTGGAGCAAGGGGAAATGTTATCTTGGTAATAAATGAAAACATGGCCCAAATTATAATAATAATATTATAATACTAGTAATTACATTATACTCGTGAAGTACTAGTATTATTAGTAGTAATAACAACAACAACATCAAAATCCAACTTGGGCCAAATGGGTGGAATTTCAGCTCAAGTTAGACTTTGATGTTGCTTTTAATTGCTGCTGCTGCAGCACATTAGTGCCTACTCATGGACCAGACACTGATTTTCCACATATTCAGTAACTATTCCTTTGCTAGATAATGTTCAGTCAGACATAATAGGCAACCCCTGACTCAAAAGTTTACAATCTAAGTAAACAACTGACGAATTAAAGCAGACAGTACCTGGACTCAGTGAGACACTATCAGTCAGCATGCAGTCAAGATAAGTGCTGTCAAATTAATAATTTTAGCAAAAGCCTATCTTGGGTCAGTGGTGAATAAAGGTAGCCATTAGAAAGGTATATAGCTGCATTGTATCATATCGCACTGCATCGTATCATGTCATATCACGTCACGTATTATATTGTACCATATCATATTGTACACATCATATAATATCATATTGCATCATATATGTTATAATTATTATATTTTTCATAAATTAAATAGAAGAACAGAAAGAACAAGGAATTGATATAAAAGAGAAGTTTTGAGGTTTAAAAAAATATACAGAAAGAAAAGACACACAAGAAAAAATCCAGAAGGCGGCAAAGTTAAGGAAAGTGTCAAAGTTGGGTTTTTTTTAAAAGTATGGTGGGGCCAAAATAAATTGCAGCAATAGTATGAGGTCTATTATTAGATGAAGATGGCAACATTATTAATAACGATGTAGAAAGGGCAGTTCTACTATGTTCACTAACTATTTCTATTCTTTTTTTTTTTTTTTGGAGAGAAGACAGATGATGTGCTTATATCACATGAAGATGATGAAGTATTTTCTATTTGTGCTTCGTCCAACACTATTCAAGAGTTTAAGCAATGACCAGGATGTAAATATGAAGTCCCTCCTAATAAAAATGGATGCAAGGATTGTCAGTGGTAAATAAAGAGAGGAGGGCAGATCTTGCAGAGTGATGTGCATTGCTCGGTAACCTGAACCTATTCAAACAAATTGTGTTTTAATAAGCCACGTGGAAAGTTAGAAATCTAGGGACAATGAATGAAATCATGCATGCTGCATGATGGACTGTAGGCTGTAAAGCAGTGACTCAGAGAGAAGGACTTAAACATCACGGTGGACACACAGCTTAATGTGAGTTCACAGTGTAATGCTGCAACAAAAAGGGCTAATGTAATCCTTGGATATATAAAGGAGCAGGGATGTGATTTTTACCCTTTTATGTGATACTGAAATGCTGCATATAATGCTACATACAGTACTGGAATACAGGATGTTGTTTTGGTCCTCAGTTTTAAAATGAAGTTGAAACTATGGAGAAGATGCAGGAAAAAAGGCCCTTTAATAATTGCAGGGATAGGGAAAATGCCTTACAGTAAGAGACTTAGCATGATTTGTGTAGCTTTTCAGAAAGGACACTGAGAGGTGACTTGATTAGAGTGTACATTCATGGAGAGAAAATGCAAGGTTTTTAATCCAACAGAGAACGGCATAACAAAAACCAGTGACAGGAAGCTGATGCCAGACAACTTCAAATAGAAAATAAGGCCAAAAAAAAAGTTTTTTTCCAGTAAGGGTGATTAGCCTCTAGAACAAACTCTTCCAAGGAAAACAGGATGCTTTTCTGGAAGACATATGTTAGCCAAGCATAAGCAACGATATAATCAAAGGCAAATTATTGGGTTCAAGACAAGGTTAACTGGGTGAAATATAATACTCTGTGATGTTCAGGTGAGCACAAATTATTGAAGGGTTCTTTCCATACATAGATGGAAGGATCTCTTGGAAGCTGAAGTTTTCTTGAAGGCACTATGGAAACTGAGGATTTTGAAGGATGTTAATGATACAGACAACTACTTGAAGCTCTTCCCAAACATGAGGGACTACCTTAGAGAAAGCACAAAGGTGTACATTTGAAAATGTAATGAGAGGACAATGGAAACAGGTGTTGTGGGTCAGTCAGAGGAAGGAGCTGGCATCTTAATATTCAGTGAGAGATGATAGATTAGATAGGATGGGAAAAGACTATGAAAGCCCTTTAAAGTAAAGATAAGAACCTTCAATTTGGAGAGAGAAAAGAGGGAGGCCATTGGTGGGCATTGAAAGAAGTTGCTAGATATGGCCAAAGCAATGGGTCAGAAGAATGAACCCATCAGACATTAATTCTGGGTTGATATGAACCGGCAAGATTGTATTTGTCAAGGGGCAAAAAGGGGTTTGCAATAATTGGGACTGGAGATGGTGAGGGATTTAACAAGTGTTTTAGTTGTGTGGATGGATAGGAAAGGAATATATAAGAGATGTTATGCAAAGAAAACTGGCAAGATTTAGATGTAGCCTGGATATGAGGATCCAGTAAGAGATTAGTGTTGGAGATGACACCCAGTGAGGGCTGTTCATAGTGACTGAGGATGGAGGTGACACAGAGGGTTTGGGGGGTGGGGGTGGGAATTAGGATTTTGTTTTAGCTGCTTTTGATTAGATTTTCAGTAGAATAGTGCTGCCCACTTAGCCTCTGAAAATCCAAATGCCTTTAGGATGCCTTTTGGCTCAGCCTTGGGATATCTAAATATGGAGGCTTTTTATATTGCTACATACTTGTACCAAACTGGAGCAGTTCAAAGGAGTTTTATGTATCTCAGGCTCCATTAATGCAGTATTTAAGCCTTTCAGAATCTGTAAAATATTTACCTTTCCAAGAGCCCCATGATGTAGAAGGGCACTATTACTCCTGTTTTTAAGATGCAAGCAGAGATACTAAGACCCAGATTTTTATATATGTAGGTGTTGATCCACACAGGGCTCAAAGGGAGTCATGCTCCCTATTGCATGCCATCTTATGAATTTACCCTTCAGAGAAATCCTGTTGGGTTTCAGTGGATGTGTCTACACGTGAAATGAAAGCACAGAAATAAACTCTGGTACATAGGGTTTATTCCTGTGCATTAATAGGACAGGGGGAGTAAGGCTAGGCAGGGATGTTGGTAGAAGCTAAAGATTTCCCCCTCTTGGGTTAGATGAGCCCCAGCTGGCAGTGGGGGGGTCACCCTGCCAACCCAGGGCTGCTCTAACCTGGCTCAACATGCTGCAGAGGGGCTGGCTGCGGCATAAGGATGCTCCAGTGCCGGGCTATCTGACACACAGCCCCCACACTGAAGCATCCTTGTGCCCCAACCAGCCCCCACATGTGTTGCTGCAGAGTGAGTACTCTGCCCCAGGATAGTATTTTTATATTCAAGTGCTATCCTGCAGTGGAATAAATTGGTTTACTTGGCCTAATAGTATCACACATGTAGACTATCATAGTATCATAGTGCTTAGGGTTGGAAGGAACCTAGGCAGATCATCATTTCTGACCCCCTGCCCCGGGCAGAAATGGATTCCGGCATCATATCACCCCAGCCAAATATCTGTCCAGCCTCCTCTTGAAGACCCCCAAGGTTGGAGAGAGTACCACCTCCCTTGGGAGCCCCTTCCAGAGCCTGGCAGCCCTAACTGTAAAGCAGTGTCTCCTGACGTCCGGCCTGAACCTCCTCGCTAACAATTTGTGACCATTATTCCTAGTAACCCTGGGTGGTGCCCGGGGGGAACAGGGCCTCTCCCAATTCCCACTGGTCCCCCTGGTGAGTTTGTAAATGGCCACCAGATCCCCTCTCAGCCTTCTCTTGTGGGGGCTGAATAGGTTCAGGCCCTTTAGCTTCTCCTTGCAGGGCCTGCCCTGTTGCCCCTTGACCATGCGAGTGGCCTCCTCTGGACCCTCTCAGTGCTAGCCACATCCCTCTTGAAGTGCAGTGCCCAGAACTGGATGCAGTACTCCAAACATTGATGTTTTACTGCAGGACTAATTAGTCATCTCTGAAGTAAATGTCTTGGGTAGATGTGCCCAGTGAGTCTCATATCAACTCTTCCGTTCATTGCACACTGAGCTAGAGAGGAGGAAACTGAGCGCTAGAGTCTCTAGCCCGCTGACTAGGGCAACTCCCTTTGACAGGTGGAGTTTACACCCTACCTGTGTCATCAACATTTCTATCTGGAGAGCTTAGGCAGGTACTACAAAGCTTGCTGATTTGTTTTGAACCAATTTATGGGAGGGTGCAACGCACCCTATGAGTTAGGTTCTTTACTATGTGTCTGTGCCTGCCTCATTGGGCACTTTTACATGTGCTCTGGGTGTGGGAAGGCAGTGTTTTAATTCAAGCAGCTCTGAGATCCACTCTAATTAACATGCCACCGATCTTGTGCTTTAGTTCAAGAACCCCCACCACCATTTTCAAGTGCGGGGATGCTGATACACGAGATGTGAGAGACTGCTGGAGCATGGTAATTGCCACAGTCCAGCAGACTTAATTAATTGAGTCTTCCCTGATGCACTGTAATTACAGCATGTTAGATCACATTGGTGACATATAGGGAGTGCACCTGGGTGCACGTGTACCCCTTGAATGTGGCAGTGCACCCCCTTTGAAAAGGTGCCACCAACACTGCTGGCAGTGCGTGTGGGCGATCACTGCTCGCCACCCCCCTTTCTTGCTGCTGACACTGCTGGTGGCATCTGCAGATGATCTGCGATCACCTCTGGCCACTGCTGAGACTGCCGGCAGCGTCTGTGGGTGGTTGCCAACTGCCAGTAGGCGCTTGCCATCCACCACCCCCGCCGCCCCCCGCTGATTGCCGCCAACAGCACCACCACCACCTCGAGGAGCTTGCCGTTCCTCCCCACCCTCTGGACGCATGCGGCCTTCATGTTGGATCAGCTCCATGCTCATGTACAGGCACCCATCATGGTGAGACCTGTGGAAGAACGTCTTACATTCAAAAGCTTGTTTAACTCTATCCCAACTACCTAGTTAGTCCAATAAAAGGTATTACTCTAAGAAATCCTTGCCTCTCACAACTTCTGGATCATCATGGCTACAACATCACTCTGACACTACCATAATTCACCCTATAAATTGTCTGGAGAGGGCTGGGCATCTGTCTTGGACTTGTGAATACTATGGGGTGACAGAACACTTCAGAGCAAGACATGGCAACACCCAAGCCACACTATGGATTTACCCTTTGGAAAATAAGTTTTATTGGCTATCAATTAATGGAGCAATATGTAGAGACCTTACTAAGTGACATGGTCAGGTAGCACAGCAAGCCAACAAAAGAGCAGGGGCTTAAAGACCAGCCTCCCAAGTCCTAAGCTACTGCAATGACTTACATGGTAATCACCCTTCCTCTATAAATTAGGACCCTTGGGAAAGAAATCTATCAAGGTCAGCTGTTCTCAGGTGCTCTGTTATCTAAATCAGAAAAGAGACTTATCCTTTACATGTGTTTTTTTAGAGTCATATGGGAAACTTTGTGGTTTTTTGGCAAAAATATTTCATTGATAATGAAAATGGTTTCATTTAATCATTTTTAGAAGTTTAAAAAAAAATAACCCCCTCCAAGCTCCACAGATTTGGGGCTTTCAATTTTCAAGGAGAATATTAAAATATTGGTACAAATGGAAACCTTCTCATGAAAATTTGCTTTGAATCAAGAAGCCTTTTTGCATCAAAAAAAAAGTCTTTGAAAACTTTTTGACCAGCTCTGTTTTATTAGGATCTATGACAGAGATGATCAAAAAGAAGGGAGTGGTTTCTCATCTAGGCATTCAAATCTGTACTCCATTAGTTTCAAAAGAATTCAGCTTCCATTTGTGGGTCATCTCTAATTAAAAAGAAGATTTGCTTTACTTTCTTTCTAGGCAGAGAATCCCTGAATGTCCTTGTTCAGAGCCACATCTGTGCAAAGCTGCTAGGAGCACGTTCCAGCTGTGACTGACATGTGCTAATTCCAGAGTAATTGAGTAAATATTCTTAAAGAATTATGGACGCAAAGATTTGAAAAAAAACCCAGGCGATTATTAAGCAGCACAGGAATGAAAGCCTCAAGAACACAGATGGATGAGAAATTCCTAATATGTGAAAACACAGGAGTTGGGTGTTTGCTATTCACAGGCATTCAACCTATTAAAAGCGGTGGTTTGACTGCCTTTACCTAGGACATGCTAATGAAGCCTGGACATTTAAAAGTCAGAAGTTCAATAAATACATTAGTGTCCATTTTTAAAGGTTTTCAAATACTGTTTTCTCCCCGGAAAGTGCTACAGTACTTGCCTTTATGCACACCCTGACCCTGTAACCGGCACTCCTCCATGTGAAATCCTGGCTTCATTGAAATGGATGGCTTTGCCCTCTCATACCCCCTTCCCAGCTGTATGAACATCCCTGGGCCATATGCAGTGTTGGGTGGAAAAGTTGTGCTGATAATGAGACATCTCCATGACATGATA
Source organism: Crocodylus siamensis (assembly GCF_052110815.1). NCBI lineage: Eukaryota > Metazoa > Chordata > Crocodylia > Crocodylidae > Crocodylus > Crocodylus siamensis. The sequence continues at coordinate 280,425,977 of NC_143396.1, read as the reverse complement.
TACGTATGCTTAGGCCACAGCCCCAGCACTGCTGGAGATACTCCCTCCAGAGCACATCCTGCCCATCCACCCCGCTCACGTGTGCTAAGCTGAGGCAACAAAGCTATTTTGGAGGCACCCCCATCCTGCTGCAGCTTTCCAGCGTGGTGATGTCTGAGATCTCCACGGGGCAGCATTTCCAGGTGGATGTGTTTGAGGGGCAATGAGTGTGTGGGGTGCCTGGCAATGGACACCTCTAACATTAGTAGGGATGTAATGTAAGCAATGCCCTATGCCAGCAGGGGCCAACCTTTTGGCAGACATGCCACCAACTAACCCTGAACCCATCCCAAGCCCCTCCGATCCCCTTTCCCCACCCAATCTGCTGCTCTGCCTTCCTCTCCTTGCCCTGTGATCCCTGCTCAAACTCCTGGTCTGCTTTCTGCTCCCTGCCCTATTTGCTGCTGCGCTGCTGTGTTGCCTGTCTCCTCCCTGATCTGTCATGTGCCACCCCTGCCTGATGTGATTTTCAAGGGTTGTGTCTGCGGTACTTGCTGGAGATGGTTAATTGCCAGCCAGCTCAGTTTTCCTTAAAGCCTAAATCAGTGCACCTACTGTCAAATCTACTCAAATTGCTGCTCTCAGCAAACAATATCGTGTTGTCCTCTCAGATTTGCTTTTGGGGACTGTTTCCTTCCTTCCCTCCTCAGCTCTCAGGTAAACTTTACTTAATGGCAAAGCTGAGGCAGGGGGCGAAAAAGTTTAAAGCACAGCAAACAGCACAGAGCCTATACAATTACTTGTTTATTGCATCAAAAGAGGAATGCTGGTTAGGAGGGAAAACGACAGCTTGTAAACATCTTCAGGGCTTGCAAGCTGAAAATGTTGAGGGATCTGAGCAGCAAGAAGTGAATTCCACTGATAGGTTCATCGGGGGATGTGAGTCCTGTATGACTGGTGTCATGGCCTTGAGTTGAATGATGACAGGGATGTGAAGAGTAGCTGATGTAATGGCGTGGATAGGCACTGAGTGTGGCTTTCCATCACCTTGCCCCTTATTTACAGTACAGGAAAGTGGATGGTAAAATGTTGCTTAATCAGAATTCCTTGCGCTGCTGTCTACTGCCTCCCAGACCCAGTACAATGTTTGAGAAAATGCTAAGTCCCCTCAAGGACTTATACAGCAGCTTTTGAAAGGTGTTTACAGGAACCATGATGGAGAGCAGAGTATAATATTTGCAAGCAGTGCTTCCAGCCGACAACAGAGATTGGAAAATGCTGCCATTTCCAGAGGCTTGTCAGGGGGCCCTAAGAAACAGCCCTTCCTGAGCTAATTACCTAGGTAGCCACACCTGCCTTGCATCTCTAATTGACAAACTCTGTCCCAGTTCATTAACTGGCTGGTTTCCTGCTTGGCTGCTGGGAGTGCAGCCTGCCCATTTGGTCCCAGCTGTGGCAGCAGACTCCAGAGCAGCCAACAGTTCTGACCTTGGCCTGCTCTGGGAAGCCTCCCGGTTCCTGGGCTGGCTGGCGTTTCCTGGTTCCTGACCTTGGTTCCACTCCGTTCCAAGTTTCTGGCTTTAGATGTCCCTTTGGATCTGGTTCCTGTCTGTTTTGGCTCTGCTCATGGACCTTGTCTTGTGCATTTCCCTGTGTCTGGTAATTTGACTCCTGAGTCCTGTCCCTGCCTTGCATCAGTGGCCTAACCTCTGGGCCAGACTGCCTGTGACCTGCTCCCTTACAAGGGCACCAACATAGCTGGTTACACCTAGGCAGAAGTGCCAGATTATGGTGGGGGAGAGCTGCTGAGTAGATTTTACCTGACCCTAGAGACTCACACAATACAGCTACTGTTGCTGTAGTGTAAACTCCCTGCACCCTGGCTCTTGTTGCTATGGCATGGGCTCCCAGAGGGCCACTCTTCTGGTTCCCCTGATAAACTGGTGGCCCAGGCAGTCTTCATACCCAACTCTTCCCCCCGCCCCAAAAGTTACACAACTGTGCGTAGCAAATACTGTGCCTGAACACAGGCCTCCACAAAAATAAACGTGACCTCCGCAGAACCATGGGAGAGACCACAAGGCGGGATTGCATCACATTGGCGCTGTGTATTTCCGACTTCCTTTCAGTAGCATGGACGCATCCACTTTGGCTGCTAAATCTCGCCTTAAGGAGGCTGCTCAGCACTGGGGACTAATCTGTATGCCAGAAGACAAAAGGGGGTGACTAATGAGGGTGCTATGATGTTGCCTTTGGCCAATCAGCAAATAAGCTATTTGAACAGCGTTCAGCTAAGCTTGGCCCCCCAGCAGAATGCAAAGTCTGGTTCCAGTAATTACATCCCATGCTACATTAATAGTTAACCGCCTCCAGGCTCTGTTGTGGGCTAGGGGTATTACCTTTAAAATGTGTTTTCATGGTGTTCAGGAATAGGTTTGAATATAACAGCATGTTTGTCTTTTCGGCAGGACCATTAACCTTTCCTGGGACAGCACAGAATCTATTATAACACTAATGGCCAAATCAATACTTTTTTTGCATTACATTTATATATGCCCTCTTCCCGAGGCATGCAGCAGAGAGAAAGCTAATGCTCCTCATAAGAGGTGTGCAATTTTCCTCATAGTAGTCTGCACTCTCACTTTTTTTCCTCCTGCAGCCACCACCTTCATTTTCATGGCGTTGTCTGAATCAGTAGTACTTATACAGCACGGAGGGCTATGGTTTGCTGTGGACCAATTGCGGAGGTGACATGTTTGCTTGTCCCCTTCTGATGACAGTACAAGTCCTCACCGCCTCTTGCCACTTGGGCATGGTGGCGCATTACAGCTTCCATGTACAGGACGGACAAAAATCCCTAAGAAACTTTACTAAGTTCAGGTACATAAAGCTGAAGGCTAGAAGCATCCAGTGAGCTTCTAGGTTGGCTAACAACAAAAAAAAGTGCTGAAGTCAACATACCATTTTTTGAAAACGCTCGGGATAAAAAACTGATACTCGTTTACGTCCACCATGGCTTGTTTGAAAAAAATCTGCGATGTTGCTCTGGGCATTGCTAGGCCACAGGGTTACTAAAAATAAATAAGTTGTCTTCAGTCTCTTTCTTTTTTTCAGGGGCTGTTGCTGTATGTATTTGGTTTAGCTCCTGTATGCCATTTAAAAAGCCTTTGAATTAGAGCTGGGTGAAATTTTTCTGACATAGTTTCACCACAGGCAAGTGCAGATTCAGGTTAACCAAAAGTGTTCACGGATTTCTGTTGAACCCAGTGAATAGTTTTAGTTTAAAAAAATAAATGAAAAGAAGAGAACATTTTTGGAAAGTACTATGTTTGAAATAAAATGTTTTGATTTATCATCTTGAAAAGATGTTTTGCTTTTAAATTTACCTAAAATTAATTTTAAAGGAGCTAAAAAAAAAAAAAAAAGGAAAAAGTGCCCCAAAAGGTAATTAAATATTACTTGAACTAACGTTTTAAAATTTTAGTTGGTGACTTTCTACTTTGATTAGAACTAGACAAGACTTTCTGAATATAAACTTTTTGACTACATGTTTCATCAAAAGTTTGACTTTTATCTTCTTTTTCTTTAACCCACTATGTTTGGTTCCCAGCCCAAGCTGAGGCCACTTATGAGACCAGGCCTTTGTGTTTCCTGTTTTTTCAGTTTTTCTGTGCTCAGAAAGAGACCTGGGAAGAAAGGGAACCGGCAATTATTTTCAAATTTGTGTTCATACAGGGAGAAAAAGAGAGGGAATTAATACAATAGAAAATCTCCACCCTAGCAAAACTGAGCAAGCTTTTCTTCATAACTGATGTGATAAATCTAGTCCTGCCACCTGATCACTTGTGAGTACACTTCTTGCTTTAAACAAATGTATTCCCTATGTGACCCTCTCGTTTACATTGTCTGATTTCTAGACTGCTAATTGTTTGTGAACTGTCCACTGATACTCTCCTTTTTGTTGTGTGAATGGTCACTTGAATCACATGATCCTGCTTCTGTTTCCTGACTGGATGACAAACTATATAACCAAGAGAGTATGCATCACAACCCCAAACAGTGCATAATCTGCTTGCGTGCAGTTCCCCCCTGTGAGTCGCTATAAGGCCTACTGAAAAATCTCAGTATAAAGAAGATTAAATGGTGCTTAAATAATGTATAGGCTTTCTGCTGGCCCCTTCATGGTGTAAATGTTACTTCTGAACACTGGTGATGCAGAGGGGGTACACGTGGGTGCACGTGCACCTGCTGAGCTTGGCGGAGCACACCCTGCGACAGTGCCGGGGGCCTCTGCCGGCGGCATCTGCGGGTGGTCCATGATCATCACTCGCCACCGTCGATGCTGCCAGTGGTGTCTGGGGGCGGCCGCCCACCACTGGTCAGCGCTCGCCACCCCCCCACCTCCTGCTGCCGACAGCACTGCGGCTCCCTGCAGCAGCTCCCCATTTTCCTTCATCGCGCTCCCACCGCTGACAGTGCCGCCACCACCTGCAAGAGCTCGCTGTGCACCCCCAGCCTCTGGGAGCACACAACGTCCATGCTTCCGACCAGCCTTTTCCCCAAAGCATTCATTCATAACAGCTATAAAGACCACGGTTATGGTCAAATTGAACAACCCTTTGAAATGGGAATAACTATTTATGAATGTTCTTACCTTTAAGATGCTCGTTTTCTGCCTAATCCTCAAGTGACATCCATCTATGTAGCTTCATAGATTTTAACGGAGCCACATGGATTTGCACCGGCCGAATATCTGTCCTCATTGCTGTTCCATTCCCTGTGGTAGCATTGTTCTAACTAGGAACATGGTTTGAGCTGGGATCTCTAGTGGAAATCACTTGATAGTACAGCGCCAAAGGAGAGATGGGGAAACCTAGGGAGGGGGCTAGAAGTCATCATGAAGTGGACATTTGGCTTCTGCAGTTTTTCAAGTGGCTTCTGTATGTTCCAGCCCATCAAACAGCATCACATTAGTCAATTTAACTTTTGCATATAATTCCTGCTGGAAGAATCCTGACTCTCAGTAGCCCCTACTTTGGCAGATGCTCGAGCACTCTCCTCTCCAGTTGCCTTCAGGGATATTGAAACAGAAACCCTCTGACACTTTGAACTCACCAAGGAACTGTCTCTCCGCAGCCCCATTGCTGACCCTTCATATCTAACTCCAGCTTTGTGCTCCACATTGCAATATTCAAGGGACAGAGGGACTGGAATAAGAGAGAGAGAGAAGGATATATTACATGGATGAGTATACTTCGGTTGACTAGGTGTGTTGCATGTTTGAAATCTCACTCCCCATCACACAACTTTTCTGATATCGTACCGCTTTCAATGATACATTTTTTCCCCTTAGGGGAAAAAAATGTTAAGTAAGACACGATGATAAACCCCCTGAATGATTAAAGGTGTCAACGTAATACAGAGTATTAGCATAATTCCCAGTTTCACTAATTATGGTCATTAAGATCCAGAATTGGAAAAGCATAATGTTGCTTAATTTTTACAAGGATAAATAGAAAAATCACTATTTTGTTTTCATAACAGAAAAGGCCATCTAATTGGCATGGAGAACCATGACCTCAGCCAGAAATTGATATTGCAGCAATTTTCTTTCTTGGGAATGAATTATTTTCCCTAGTAATGGAATGAGGCACGCTCGATCAATGCTAGAAACAAATGTCTCTGGATTTATCCTGTTATGACTTACGAAGCAGAGCTCTATTATTCACTAACAATGCATCTTCTGCCTATATTCCTGCAGCACTTTCTGTCTGAGCATCCCAAACTGCTTTCTCTACGGTAATGTGGTAAAGTAATGAAGTTGTATTAACCTTGATGTTACAGATAGTGGGCCAGGTCTTTAGGTGGTGTAAATCAACAGTACTCTATTGATTTCATTGTAGCCAAATTGCTTTACACCAGGTGTTCACTAGGAATACTGAGGGAAATATGTGCATGCAATCTTTCTCCATATTTTTACCTAACTCTGATATTATTGTCTGGCAATGTCCATAAATTTGGGGGGCACACCAATAATTTACTCCCCCTTAAAAAAGCTGTGCTTCTGCTAGATCCTGCTTCTGGTTTTTTTGGCCAGACCCCTTCCAGTGAGATTAATGCCCTGCCTTTGCTTCCTTTTGCCTGAACTGTGATCTTGGTGTGAGAGCTCTCCTGGTCTCACCTCTGCCTCCCATCCTCCTCGAGCTTGACATTGCATTAAACCTCCCCTGCGCTGTAACACACATGCCTCCCCCAAGGAGCCAAGATCACACATCAGCAACCTTCAGTTGCAATCATAGTAGTTACACTTAATCACCAAGTCATAATGAAGCCCTTTAAGAACTCAGACTGATGTAGGTTTCTGGACTAGTTATACTCAATGAACCGAATCACAGAATCACAGAAGTCGGGTCGGAAGGGACCTTGTAGATCTTCAAGTCCGACTCCCTGCCTGGGCAGGAGAAAAACTGGGCTCAAATGAGTCCAGCCAGGTAGGCATCAAGCCTCTTCATAAAAACTCCCAGGGTAGGAGCCAGCACCACTTCCCTTGGAAGTTGGTTCCAGATCCTAGCTGCCCTGTGAAGTAGTTCTTACGGATGTCTAATCTAGACCTCCTCTCCAACAACTTGTGGCCGTTATTCCTTGTTATGCCGGGGGTGCTGGGGAAACAGTGTCTCCCCCAAACCCTTCTGGTCCCCCCCTAGTGAGTTAGAGACAGTCACCAGGTTCCCCCCCCCCCCCGCCCCCAGCCTTCTCTTGTGAAGGCTGAACAGGTTCAGGTCCCGCAGTCTCTCACTGTAGGGTCTGCCCTGTTGTCCCTGGATCATGTAGGTGGCCCTCCTCTGGACCCTCTCCATGTTGTCCACATCCCTCCTGAAGTGGGGCGCACAGAACTGGACGCAGCCTGACCAGCATCGCATAGAGGGGGAGGATCACCTCCTTGGCCCTGCTAGAGATGCATCTGTGGATGCACGACAAGGTGCGGTTAGCCCTGCCGACCGTGACCTTGTATTGTTGGCCCATGTTCATCTTGGAGTCAACAATGACTCCAAGATCCCTTTCTGCCTCTGTGCTCTCAAGAAGGGAGTTTCCCATCTTGTAAGTGTGCTGCTGGTTACTACTGCCCAGGTGCAGCACCCTGCACTTGTCAGTATTGAAACGCATTCTGTTTATGTCAGCCCACTCCTGTAACCTATCCAGGTCTTGCTGCAGTCTTTCCCTCCCTACTAGCATGCTCACCTCACCCCAAATTTTGGTATCATCAGCAAATTTAAACAGGTTGCTTATCACCCTGTCGTCCAAATCGCTGATAAAGAGATTGAACAGCGCAGGCCCAAGGACCAAGCCCTGGGGGACTCCGCTGCCCACTTCCCCCCAGGTTGAATATGACCCATCCACCATCACCCTCTGAGTACGACCCTTCAGCCAATCTGCAATCCATCTGAATCAATGAATGTAGCCAAGGGTCATAAAATAAGTAGTTTCTCTCTTCTTACTATGGCAGAAAATAGGTAACAAATAGTTGCTGAGAAAGTCCCCTTTTAGTTGGTAGCAAATTATACCACTGTGTTTTAATACGAGAGGTAGAGAACTCTTGTATACCTTCTTCATCTGATGAGGTCCAGAAAACATTATGTTGGGCTTCCCCTTAATGAAGCATTTAAGACTTCGAGTCAAGTTCCTAAAATGCCCATTGCACTAATACAAACCCCAGATGGAGGTTAGATATTCAGCTCATCCACAAAAGGGCTCTAAACATGAAAGAAAAAAGAAATGCCATTATCTAAATCCTGAGCACTTAGAGAAGATCCCCTTGTTTCTATTAATTATTACCTGGTAGATTATTCTAAGTGGGAATAATACAAAGGGGTATTTTATAGATACTTTTTGTGTGTACAGGCAGGACCAAAGTAAGATTCAGAGTAATGATAATGGTGTGAAAATGTGGTTCTGTTCCATTCGATGAAAGGTGTTATGTTTAATATACAGCTAGAATCCAGTAAGCACATAAGCTTCCATGGATTTAAACTAGAATATCTTCAGGGTTTTCATAATAAATTTAATACTTCAAAGAGGCATTGACTAATGGCTTTCAGATATTATAAGGCAGACACTTCCCTATAGGAAATCAATTAAAGTTGAATCTTATTGATTTTAACCCATTTCTTCATACAGTTAAAACCAAGCTTTGAACTCCCTTTGGAAATAATTCTGTTAGTCTGTTCTGTTACATGGCCAAGGTAGAAATAATTTCTAAATCAGATCAGATGAAAGAAAGGAAATATTCACTTACTGCATTTTTCCATTTTAAAAACCAATATACTCTTTTCATGTCACCTACTGTAGGTAAGGAATTATAACCCCCTGGTATTTGGAAACAGTGAAAGCCTGCAAATGGATATAATTTTGCACACACAAATCTTTAGAGCTTAAATGGGATTTAAGTGATGTATGGACCTTGTGCTGGTCCCCTGCAAGGGGGTGAATTTTATGTGCTTCCTGTCTCCACCACTTGCAAATACAACTTAGAAGCCAGGTTGAGTCAAGATGAGACTTCAGCTCAGAGCCCAGTGTTTTCTCTATCATCTTAAGAACGATATCTTCAGTTGCAGTAGGTTAAGAGATGATGCTTCATGGTCTACAAGTACTACATGGAGAGGAGGAGATTTCTGGTAGTGAAAGGTTCCTTAATCTAGCAGACAATGGCATAACTATACTGGGCTGAAGAGGGAGAAGATCAGGCTAGAGTGACAATGTGTTTAACACCAAAGGCAACTAGAATAGTTTATCCAGGCATGTGATGGATTCCCTCTCCCTTTTAAGGGAAAATTGGATCCTTTTTTTTTTAGCTCCCAGTGAGGTACAAGAGAACTCCGTGATGCAGGAATGACAGAGTGGAATTTTTTTAGTGTCTGTTACACAGTAGTCGAGAAGAGGCCTTAATGGTCCCCTGTATGCTTTCCGATTCACATAGAGTAAATAGTATGGAATATGCATTACTATATCAAAGCAAGCATTGTATTTAAGTGATTTGGATTGTACTGGTGTCTACCTTATCTTATACTTACTTGGGAAATAACCGTTACTAACTAGTAACGACCAGACTGCTGTACAAAAGAATGGTTTGGACAGAGGGGCCAAAGTGTTTAAGTATTTTATTTGGCAAAACAAATTGGTACCATAAATAACTCCAGTAAATAGTAGCTCTGCCATATATACATGTGAGGGAGGATATATTTCAAATTCCTGGACTCTAGATTGTATTTTTGTTTCTGGGTGTTTCTGGCTTCGGTAATATCTGCCCAGGTCTTTTCCTGAGAACCACAGATTCACAGGTGATATTTCAGTGAGCCCGTGTAATACAAGTAAGGACTACAAATAGAATAGGTTCATGTTTTAAATTCATTAGAAAAGATGGTCTTTGAAGTTCTGGAGGTATTCATACATACAAGGTATCTTAACTAATGAAACTGAGATTTGGGCTAGAGAGAGAAGTTACACGTAAACCAGTTTAAATGATCAGAAACTGGTTTAAACCTGTAACAGAGCAGAAACTCAGCCCACATAAACCAGTTTCAAAATGGCTGAAACTGGTTTAAGATAGATCTAGTTGAATGTAGTATCAGACTTAACTGATTTGGATCAAATTGGTTTATGAAACTTCTGTCCCAGACCCCTTCCTGGTTCAAGTTAAATCAGAGTCCCCCAGCATGCTTTCTAGCCCTGGGCTGGGCTGCGCTGTCTGCTCCAGCATAGAAGGGTTTGGGGAGGGGCGGGGAGGAGAGAAGCAGGGACTGCCCCCCAGACAAACCCTGGCTGGGGCCAGGGAGGGGATTTAAATCCCCCTTCCCCTGGGTACAGAGCTACCCTGCCCTGCTGAACTTACTGAAAGTTACTACTGTCTGCAACTGTGGACTACAAATCCCAGAGGCACCTGGAAGCAGGCAGAGGAAGTGATGAGCAACCCTGCAGAGTCCTGCTCCTATGATGCTGGACTGCAAATCCCAGAGACCTTTGGGGCAGCACAAATAGGAAGTGCCAGAGAGCTGTGCTCTTGCGCCCCCTGGCATCTGGCCTGAGCCACTGCAGGCATGTGGCTACATTTCCGGAATCAACGGTAAATGTATGTCCAGTACTGGCTGTGCGAAACAGCACTGTTCCCGTTTCACTGTAAGTTTTGCCAGGTCAACAGAACAGCTTTCTGTTTCAAATTTCATTTCAATTTGAAACAGCTGTTCCATTCCATTCCATTGAAATGGAAAGACTGTTTTGACACTGTTTCAACATTTCTCTGGGGATAGGGAGTCAACCCAGCTGGACTGACTTCCCATCCCTAACCTATGGTCAAAACATTTCAACTTTCAAAACATTTTGACTAGCCTCGTTTTGTTTCGAAGCTATTTTGATGGCCTTTGTTTCATTCTGATTTTCTTGTTTCAGCCTTGAAATTAGTTTAAATAGTGTTAAAACAAACCAGCTGGTGAAATTTTGCAAAGCCCTAGTGTCCAGTTGTTTCTCAGTTTAATCTTTGCAGCTTAGACTAACCTGAAAAGACTGAATCAATTCAGCCTCGGGCTTTCTGACTGTCTGTACTTAGCCTTGATGAAGAAGCTGTCAACTACCAGTCTACCATTTTGTTCCTTGGGGAAGCAATGGGCTGGTCTCATTTGCACCTTAACTTAAAGCAGCTGTATGGCTGCTCTAATTAACATCATCGGGAGCAGGTCTCTAAAAGCTGTTTTGCCAGCTGAGAGTCCACAGAATACAAGATACGCTAAACACCCCAGTATTGTTTCCAGCAAATCTTCCAATTAAGAGACACAAAGAACAGATTTTGTTTCCTTTTCACCATGGTATGAGCTCTGAGGATCTGGCTCAAAAATCCTTCAAACTCTGAAAACAAAATTGACACTTGCAAAAAGTTTCAGAAACCATTTATCTGTCTTGCACCTGACACAAAAAGATAAAATATAGATCTGTTTTAAAAAAATCTATAAATGCATGGATTTTCATGTTTCAATTTACCAATAGAACCCAATAGAATATGAATCCTCTTCTGTCAGCCTGACAAAATATTTTATTTATCCTGTGAAGGAGATGTAAACAGTGTCACAAGTAAATGGCAGAGAAAATATAATTTAAATGCAATCATCATATTCCATAGCCATCAAAAGATGTTGCAAATATACATTTGTAATGAGAAGACTAAAATTTCAGCATGGTTTTTCCAGCAATAAAGCTATTTAATCCTTGCTACCTGGTCTGTGAAGAGGTATAAAGGAAATGCGTTTTGGGGTAGCTTTGTAAAGTACATTATTCTATGTATAGATGCACTGTATTGGGCCTCTTATTCAAGGATACCAAAATGCTTTGCAAAAAAAGCATGGCAGAATTTCTGAGAGAGAAATCATCTAGTGCCTGAACGTAGGTATCTGTTTCCTCTGCATGGCACTTAAATAATAGTTAGTGGTGTAAACACACAGACTGTGATGCCATCTAAAAATCCAGTTTGGAACTGGGGGCTCCATAGTCCAAACCTAAGTACAGACAGGCATGAGAGATGTAGCTTTTGTGGTCTTTAAGCACAAAGTTGGACAAAGGAAGGGAATCATGATGTGGTATGTAAGTGAACAAGCTTGTTGAAGAAGTGTCCCATCTTTGTACACTGTTGGATCTAATGTTTATTATTTTAATTGGGAGGAGTGGTAGGGGTGAAGGAAAATGGCAGAAAGTTAGTTGGAGCAAAGGGGTGGAGGGAAAAGGATGGACCCAGCTTAACAACCTGACTGGCTCTGATTGCCAGCCTGAGTTTTACAGACCTCATAGCAAAGATGTATATTAAAGATGAAGAGGTGGATAAAATAATCAATAGCAGATATCTATGAGACAAGGGAGACTCCAGCATGCTTGTGAATATAAGTGTTCTGATTTTTCAGAGCTGACCTCCATAGGGGTTTTGAATGCTTGGTCCCTATGTATCAGAACTCAGGCTTGATTTGAGCCTGTATCCTCAGAGGTAAATGGTATTATACAGACATCAAGAGTCTTGTGTAAGGTCATCAGGGCTAGGAACAGAAGTTGCACATAAAATGGCTTAAGTAATCAGAAACTGGTTTAAACCTGTGACAGAACAGAAGTTCAGTTAGTCAAAGTCCCCAGCATCCCAGCATGTTTTCCAGCCCTGGGCTGGGCTGGACTGCCTGCTTCAGCAGGGAGGGTTGGGATGGGGGAGGCAGGGACTTCTCCCCTGCCCAGGCAAAACCTGGCTGGGGTTTGGAGCCAGGGAGGGGGCTTAAACTTCACTTCCTCCAAGTACAGAGCTGCCCTGCCCTGCCCTGCTAAACTTACTGAAACTTACTGTTGGCTATAATTGTAGACTATAAATCCCAGAGACACCTGGAAGCAGGAAGAGGAAGTAATGAGCACCCCTGCAGAGTCCTGCTTCTGTGAGTCTGGATTGCAAATTCTAGATATCTTGGGGGCACAAGGAAATGAATACACAGCCCATGCTGGCTACATGCCAGACAGCCGTGCTTTAGCGCCCCCCACCTCACCCCCCAGCTGCCCTAGCTTTTGACCTGAGCCACTGCAGGCACGTGACTGCATTTCCTGAATCAAAAGTGAATGTGTATTCAGTTGTTATTCAATTTAATCTCTGCATTTTAGACTAACCTGCAAAGACTCAATCAATTCAGCCTTGGTCTTTTTGACTGTCTGTACTTAGCCCAGGTGATTCATTGACAGACCTGGAGTTGACCTCTGAATTTCTTCTAATCCATTCCCTGCTCTACCTGCAGTCCCAGAAAAACTTCAGTATTTGAAGCATTTTTTAATTATTTTTGCATAAAAGTGGAACACAGGGCCTATCTTATTTCTCCACTTCTTCAGAAAACTAATTTCCTCAAGGAATCCAGCTTCTTGCAGGCAATTTCTGAGGTTGCCATTTGGCTTTTTTGATTCTCTCAAAACACCCCCTCATGTCTTTGCTGCATCCGCTTGCTGAGTGTGAATGATGACATCACTGCAGGGAGACTGTTTACTGCTGTACGAATGGCTGGTGGAGCAGTGGGAAGTATAGTTTGAAGGAAAGTATTTGTGGCAAAATTGCCAAATTAGAGGAAATGAAAGAGGGGCCTATGGGATCTGCACTGCTCCTGGATGTTCTCTACAAGATCGTGGCAGATGCTGCTACATCAAAACAGCAAGCGAGCACTTTGTCTCCCCATCGTTCTGCAAGCAGATGCTCATATTTCTCTTTGGTCATTGTCTGTGATAACTTACTTGTGAATTCTCTGCAGATGTGTACAATACCCAAAAGCAACCCTGCTCTTTCTGCTCCCCGCCCCCCTTCTTCGAAAGTTGTTCCTGCCCTGCTTTGCTTTAACAATCCTTCTGCCAAGAAAAAGGATCCCTGTAGTAAGGGTATCATTATGTTTTTACTTCCTGGGGTGTTGGCAGAGGACAGTTGTGCTCTGAGGAGTGCAGCCACTCTACATACCTGTCTACAGTAAGAAATTCAAATGCTGAGATGTTCCTCTTGGCTCCTTTCCATTCTCTTCTCTCTGTCCCCTGCAGCTGCTGTGGAGAGCAAATATTTTAAATGGGGGAGAGAAAAAAATAATGTTCACATTTACGTATTTCTGAATATGTTATTGTCTTTATTAAAATAGTTGGTTTAATTTACATGCAATGTACACATGAAGGAACCAGTATGATGTAATCTTATTGCCTTTGTGGGCTTGTGTTTGCCGAGTTTGCTTTCTCCCCTCAGGGTCTCGCCTGCCATGACTTTGAAGATGGGAAAATATGGAATATGGTTAGATGCCACCCAGGAGTTGATTAACAAGGTGCAAAGCTTTATTGAATTTGGCTACAGTTGCTAATTGCCATTTCCAATTATCTAATCAACTAAGAAGCAGGGAGGACACCATTCCCTTAATTGTCTAATTAACTCAAGAAGCAGGGAGGACACTGCTCTGCCCTGATTGCCATCTCTTCACTGCCGCTTACCCTCTGGGGCTTACATGATCTCAAGACTTCCCTGGAGTGATCCCCTGACTCCTGTGGGTCCCCACCGTCCACTCCCCACTGGGTAAGTGTTCCCCAGCTCACCCCATCTCCTCTGATCCGGTGCTTGATCGCTGGGGTTCTTCCCTCACTGCGCTGCCACTCCCCGCGGCTCCTTCTTTTCCTCCGGTGCCCTGAGGGTGGGGTCCCTGTCCTCCCATCCTGCCTTTTGAGCATGGCAGCATCCTAATTACCCTA